>NW_020170387.1:67873-83004 GCF_000524195.1 Echinococcus granulosus | reverse complement strand
ACTGAAAAGTGAGTATGATGTGAAGGACATTTTAAGAGGGTTGTATCTTGTTTTAAGTTACTTAAGGAATGTTAGAGATGCGTACAATCCACTTACTTATAATACTCCACCGCTGGAGATGTAGCATTATCACTCGGAGGCGCGCCTAGAAAACGGATCAAGACGTTATGCTACATTTTAAGTCTCGTCCAGGAGGAAGGCTTGAATTGCTCAATTAAACAGCTAATAAGAGAGGATAAGTGAATGAATGATTGAGATGAGTGCGTGGAAGGACGGGAAGAGAGTTTTACCAATGGGTTGGCAAGTAAAATTGTTGTTCCACCAGTTGTCACAAGTAGACCAGGGTAATTGTTTGTTGAAGGAGGCGAAGAGGTAGAAAAACGCTGTGGCAATGATGACGTTGTAGTAGAGTGAAATGTACCATGACACTGTGGTCATCGCGTAGCCGACTCCTGAAACAGCCGGCAAAACTTAGGGTGAAACAAGTGCAGCTCTTACCTTAACGTAATATTTGGTATTAAGTTAATGCGTTATAACCCTTAATGGTGAATAAATAACAAGACACCTTGCAAAAGATATGTGATATTTAAGCATGATTTCTTTCTTGAGTAATATGCAGAATATCGGCTCACCTTTAAAAAGTGGACTGATCGACCAAATAGAGATGGGACCCAGACTGGCAAACTGTCCAAAAGCAAATTCCAGGAAAAAAATAGGAAGACCCAGACAAATAAGCATGATCACATAGGGGACCAAGAAAGCACCTAAGTTACAAAAAAAAGGTAAATGAGTGTCAGTGTTTCCGGTGGCAAAAGGGCTTTGAATGGATATTGTGAGAACAGCCCTTTACATTAATCACTTTAGGCCATCCACATTTGGCGCAGAATAATATGCTTACCTCCACCATTTTTGAAGCAGAGGTAAGGAAAACGCCAAACATTGCCCAAGCCAACAGCAAAGGCGACACAGGAGAGAATGAATTCAATTTTGAGGCCCCAGCCGCCCCGCTCATTGGGATTTTGGGCGTTGGCTTCGACATCAGTATCCTAAGTGAAAAAATAAATAAATAAATAAGACGTTAAGTGTGTGACAATTCATACACAGTATTTTGGTCATTCTCTAAAGGGTACTGCAATGACTAGCTGGAATCCTGATCGACTTGGTAAGATGCCAAATCTCAATACTTCCCAGAGGACCCTCAAGTTTGCCGAAACTTCCCTATGGCAAGAGGGAGCGGCAAGTACTTAACAATATGTAATCGAACTGTTTGACCTCAAAGAAAGTGACGAATTATGAGGGTGTGAATGACACATTTTTTCATAAGCAAGCGTCTTGACGTTGAGAGGTGGCAGAGCACTGCTTTTGACGCTCACGTAACGCGCAGACATCAACCCATACGTAAAGAATATCACCCAAGTCAAAATGCGTGCTGGTAAAATTTTGTATTTATTTGCAGATAAAAATGACATAATACCCAACTTCACATCTCCTATAAACAGTTAAAAATTTTCAGTAAATCATTAATTGTCAAAGCGAAGGATATGACCTTTGCTGGCTGAGACGATGAAAAGACAGTAAATGTTGTGTAAATTTAAGGTAGGTTTATTCTTACATTATTTGATCATGAAATTGTTTCAGTAGCAGCCTTAATAACTTTTTTCCCTCTTTCTGTGATCCAGCATACGGAAGGATCACACACCATGAAATGTCGCCAACGGAGTCGCAAGTAGCCCACCGCTAATTCTATAAACGTCGAGGAAAGGGAACTTCATTGAAGGCAGCTACGATTTCGCCCATTGAAGCGGCTTTCGGACAGCTTGTGTAGGCAGAAAGAAGAAGCAAGCAAAGTTGCGAAATAAAATTTTTCTGAGTATCAGTAATGGGAGGACAATGAATATTGCATTTTGAGCATTTTTGACAAGAAATAGGGTGATCATTTACACTTGTGGAGTGTGTCCGGAATTAACATTCACTTGAAGGGCATGATACCAAAAGTTGATTGTAGTTATTATGCGCTCGTCTAAAGACCTTTCCATCTTCCGGTTATTACGGTGAATGAACACACGGTTGTGTCAATTATCCGAGCATGAACAGACACACTACGGCCTAGATCCACATGTGAGACAGGTCAGTAATAAAAACTACCTTCCTCTTATGGGGGTGAACTGTGGCAGCATTGTTCAAGCGTAACATTTCTCGTTTATATTAAAGCATATTTGGATTTTGTAATTAATGTCCTAAACGATACTGAAAAAGAAGCCGTAGAAGGGGATTTTTAGCGTTTATAGAGAAAACCATTACTATTGCATTTAGAACCTCAACCTGACACAACACGGAATTGGCAAATGTCGTAATTTGATGTTTTGTTTTACTGTATGTCAAACTACGCGAGCACTTTAGTCCCCGGAGGTTACAACTTGGCTCTGGGCCGTGGCTTTTGGGGCACGTGAGTCGTCTCCCGGCTCTTCCGCACATCATTAGCACGTTCTTCCACCTTACTTTGGTTTATCACGACTTCAGAGGAAATTTTTCTGGTGCGCAAGCCTTACCTTATGATAGCACAAAAACCATAAACTTAAAACACCATTTGTTATCGAAAGCACTTACTGAGAGATGATTTTTCACTTGAAAGCTAGTTCTAGGGCGGGAGGAGGAACAGTTTACCAAGGAAAATACGAATATTACATGCTCAAGCCTGCCAATGTGGATATTTGACTTGAAAATAGTGGAAATAGTGCATTTTGTTTTGTCAGGGTGGAGGTGGTAGTAAGGCTTGGTGTGAGGGCAGCTGAAGGAGCTGTGCAACACAAACGATGGCATCGAAGTCTGGATGATAAGTGACCTTGTCACTACAAAAGAGTCGGAGATGCACAAAAATTGCAAATAGGTGCCAATTAGACCATCTTTGCACCCACCACTTTAAGCCAAAAATACAATCAAATCAAGTAGGCCTGCCAAACCAAACAAAGACTAGCCACTAAGACGCGACAGAGAGTACGAATGAGGTTTGATGAATGCCTTGTATGTAAATGAAATTACTCGCAATTAATTCTACTTATATATGCGTGAGCTTTGGCTTTCCAAAAGCTCCGTTGGCACCCTGACACCAAGGTGCTGCTGTATTGATGCGGCAATTGGGTTATGTGAGAAGGGGAAGAAATCATGTGACGTTTTAGCCTAGACTTGACCTCTGATGGCAATGAAAATGGCGCCCATAACGTTATCAGCGTGTCAGGCCAACACGCTGGTAATGGTGGCATAAGTGCAGATATCCATTTGATACTTTCAAAATAAGGCACAAACAAAAAGGACGATGTTTATTACAAGACTTTCTACTTGAAACAAGTCAAATGTATAAGGCGAAAATTGGAAGGGCTTCATTTTATGAGAGGGCTAAAAAATTGCGCGTTTTACGTTGTAATACTATCATATAAGAATCTATCAACCAAAAGCAGGCTGCTTAAACCCGGCAACGCTGAGATCTGAGGAGGTTGATCACTGCGCCTTACAACCCTCAAATCCTCATTCCACAAAAGCACGTCTAATCCTGTTGCCATCCAAGGGGGAGATTTCACAGACAAGCGATAGCCGTGTTAGGCAAGTGGAGCGGCATCACAGACTCCGACGCCCCGTTGGATTGCGCTTTCCAGCTATCACCGCAACGCAAAGCAACGATGCCTTTTTAAGCTACCTTGAGGCAATATATTGCGACTAGCTTGTGGGGTGTTCATTACAGTCCGCTGCGGTGCAGATACTACGGCATTAAAAACTGCGCGTCATTACGGGCTTAACTCACTCGCCATGCCCGTCTCATTACCGACTACCTTCAACCCTTCAGTAAGTCAAAAATTGGTCCAACTTTTAATAGGATTAAAGTGTCTACAGAATTATTGATATGCAACTCTTGGCAAACCATAGCATAAATGGGAGAATCAGAGTGCTGTAATGAGAAGTAGGCAAATGGCTGTGAATTTAGGCGAATGGGTGCGAATAATTGCCATGAAATGAATGTGCTTAAGTTATTGTCTTCAAATAAGAAAAGCCTACTAATGAAAATCTGTGCTACTTCACAACAATAAATTTGAGAGCATAGAGCATAAAATGTAGCATATGATGTGTTAAATTAGAAATGGAACGGGAAAAAGCCACAAAACAAGTATGGAAAGTTCAACATGTAAAGGTCATCGAAAAGTTTGTCTGATGGTAGGTCTTTAATGCTTGATATTGGATGCCTAAGTTTTTCTGTAAAATTTGCACTGATCGTGTGTCTATTTAAACATTTAAATGCATTTACGCAAGATGGATTTGGGTCAGCTTACTTCAGAGTCATTCTTCCTTGGGTTACCAGCCGATTCCCCATTACTGTAGGGGGGAAAATCAAGGTCGACGTCGTCGTCGTTGCCCTCTGGAATAACTGCGTCAGGCAGCTTTGGCTCGTTCTGGCTGATTTTCTCTCTGATCTTCAACTTTCTCTCAGCCATCTCTTTTTTGCGCGATGCCGCTCAGGAGAATTCCTCCATAATATGTACATGTCGTTCAACTAACTCATCAATCAGATGGGAGCGCACGGACGCACCACGGCATGCACACTCTTAGAGGGCGGTGATTGGTGCAGCATGGGTCGTCACGCCTGGCTAACCAATCTGTTCAAAAGTAGTATTTCGCCGTGGTGTTAATTCTTACCTTATAGCACTTTATTTACCTAACTGAACGAAGAAAATAACTAGTCTTTATTCAGCGCTCAAAAGCTTCTTTTGAGCAAAAAAGTCTCAAATCTTTTTAGCGTTCACCTTTTTAATGATGAAAGTTGTGAACAAAATAGGGCGTTTTTGTGGGTGAAACATTAGATCTAAACGATGTAGCTCATGTAGCTATCGAATGGTTATCTAAATTTCCATTAAAAATATATGTCTGGTAGAAGCTGACAGTATGAGTAAAAAATTGAGCTGCATTTACTCAATGGTGTTTAATAAGGATGCTTCTGGGCACTAGTAACTGGTGATTTACTTGAAAAGCCTTAGTTCAATTTAACTCAAGTCTGATCTTGCCACATGTTACCCACCCCTCCCCAAAAGTTATCTTAGCTTTATTGTTATTTTAAAGTGAGTAGTCAAACACTGCTGAAGAACCTTAGGTCCACCTTCTAAAGCCCGTGGTCGTGAACTTATCTGTCTACAAGTTACGCTCTGGTACTTCGTGTGTATGTGTGTGCGTGTGTGTGTCAACTAACAGCTGATAAGCCTTCTATACGCCTACACGTTTTCAGCAATGCCTACCACTCTTTGAAAGACCGCAAACCTCAAATCAGGTAACATCTTTTAGATAAATAAGGGTTGCTATTGATGGCCGTTTGGGTTTTACGAAGGAAGCCTCTTGATCATCGCCCAAAATCTACTTATTCTTTAATTGATAGTAGTCGTTTGGGCATAGTGGGAGGCGCTTGATTCGCCAATAAGGTGTCTAAGTTGATGACAAGGTGATGGGACAGCTCCACTTAGACGCACAAGAAGGCAAAAATTATGTGGCATTTGAGAACCTCCTGGGCTGAAAAACCCCCCGTGCAAATACAATAGTTCGTCCCTCAGTCAAGAGGGGCGAGCAAGGGGAATCCATTTTTGATCTGAGTTAAGTTGGAACTTGACTAGGCATTCTTTTTTAAAATTAGATGAGCGCAATTTGTTGTGAAACCTGTCAATCAGTCAGAAAACCTAATCCACCTTCACGCCAAACATTCACCAACACCTTTCACAAGGCACATAAATTATTCCCTCTTAAAAGTTTGCCATGTCCACTCATATAAACAGGCCAGCTTTGGAAACAGAATCTTGTCTAACTTAATATTTGATTTTCCGTGTGAATCACAAAGTAGGTGCACAATTGAGTTAAATATAGACACCCTTTCAATTCCATGTTCGGTCGACAAGCCTGAATCGGGAAATTACGTAGATAGCTGAGAGGTTTTAGAGTTTGGGAGTACTTCTTACACAGACAATCATTGTGTCTCGTCGAGGAGTTAGTTTTACGCCTCAACTCCGTTTGACCACTAAAGAGGTGAGGAAAAAGATACGTGTCGGTTTTGGCAATTCGCCACTGGATTTGTTGTACGGAAAGTGAAATAACTCCACTCTCTCGCTCTAGCTTCCAGAGAAGCCTCAGTACCTTAGGCATTTCGTCACGCGAAGTGACTAAAATAGGAGACGGAAAATCTGTTGCGCAGGAAGCGTTTCTATGTGATCGGTCGCATTCCTAATTTCTTCCTTTTTTATCTGAGGTGCATAAAAAGCCATCCAGAAATAGCCGTTCTACACTAGATATTTTGAAAAAGTGGGATCATTCCCAATATAGTTAAGCAAATCGTATTACTCAAGCCAAACGCCAGAGCTTTTCATATGAATCAAGCAAGGGTTAGTTTCTGCTTCAAGGTATGTCTAAAGTTGCGGTCTGCATGCCTAATCTTATCTGGCTATGTAACTAAGCCATTACAAAAAGTTACACTGAATACCAAGCATATGCGCTGTTCTCTAGCAGAGAATGGAAAACAAAATTTAGAATGACTTTTTCATTGTGATTTAACTCATGGAATTTTTTACGAAAAATGCGAATTTTTATGCCCCACAGGTCTGTTTAATGCTCACACTCGATGCCTTTGGTGTTAATTTAATACCAAATTTGTCGAGAAGTCAGAATGGGCTTGACTCGGAGAAGGCAGCGCCACGGTTTCCGCTGTCTCATAGACACAGGGGTCTCGGCGCGTTCATCAGAATGTAACTTCAAATCTGTCACGTGCAGCGGCACATGGGAGGGTGACTTGGCATTATGGCAGATGCGAGGGACTCATCACTGGATGGCAAGAGCTCAGCTAAATGTGTGCGCGGATGCACGTATTGGAAACAAAATTTTCCATGATAATCACATTATTACATCGTGATATTAAAAGTCTACATACATACATACATGCATATATACAACATACATCGACATTATCCACGCCTACTCGGCGTGGAGCCATTTCATTTTTCACTCAAATTGACATCTAACTTGTTAGCATACATTTATGTTAGAAATCAAAGGGCTGAATCTATAACTCTCCTGCCTCGTATGGAAGTGTCTTTTAAGGTCATTTAGTCAAAACTGACTGTTTAAAATCTACAATTTAGCACTTTGTTAACTTCTAAATGCTTATTCTGATATCATCTATCGTAGTAAAAAGAAGTAACCTTTGGTCCCGAACGAAAATTTAGGGCCATAAAAATACTTGAAAGTAAATTGGTTTCGCACTTTCAAATGCACTACCAATCATCATTCCCCCTTAAGTTGGTTAATAATAGAGGCTTTTGTGCTTACTGCGGAGGAAAGGTATTAACAGAATATGATGAAAATGGGAAAATAAACGGCTGGATATGAGAGTTGGAAACCGAGAAGTAATCCAGATCGACCAGTAAATGACAAACCCGCTAAGTAACTCTGAGGAGTGGCATATTCCGACTTTCTAGTAAAGTGCTTTTGCCCCATTTACATAAACACAACTGTTTATACTCGTAGAGGCGCCAAGAGAACTGCTAAACGGATGAGATTGACAGAATGCTTCGGATGCTTTACTATGAAGTGCATCAAACATCAGTGCTATTCGGCTACACCGTGGTATGGTTTCAATACAGCCCCAGACACATCCCAAACACGAATATTTTGTCTGATTTTTTCTTACTTTGGAGTATTTTGAGGTAACTGTTTTGATACACGACCTCGAGTAGATGGGATTTGAACTCACTGACAAAATTCTTCATTTCTAGGAAACCAAAAGTCTTAGCATTGCGAAATTAGGCGTTTAGCAAGCAAAAATAGCGGTGTTTTAAAACAGAAACACTACAATCCATGCTGCAGTTGCTCAAGGGATGGCTGATTGAACGTAACAGCTATGCATGAGCCTAAAATTTAGGCAGTTACGTATTCGAATGCAGTAATCGAAGGTGGTGTGGCAAGAAGTCCCTCAGAATTGGTTGAGGGTTTAGGGGTAGACTTCATCCGCCACCAGTAGGTGTACCTTCGAGTTGAAGTGGCTATGAAAAGTCACCTGTCTACTGAATGTGAGCGTGAAGCCATACGCACAAGATACGGCCCTTAAAGGCATCATGTGTTAGATTTGACAGGCTCAACCATATGTTGCAATGTTTTAGGTATGCACTTTCTTCTCTAACCCTCACAGTCGCATAAAGGAGCACGGAGAGATCCAGAGCTCTATTACAATATAAATGCGTTTAGTAGATGGTGGTTGCAGCCAAGGCGTTCCTATAAAATTCTCTTTTAAAACATGTTCGTATGTGCTATGGGACATTACCGAATTCGAAAATATGTAAAATTGGTCTAAGAGACTTTTGAGGTTCCAAAATCTTGTTCTGTTAAAATCTCTGAATTTAGGTGAAATCCAGATTACGTTTCCACAGCGACCATTTAAATGTATGTACCTAGATTTCCTTTTTTTAATGAAACGTTGCCATTTTTTCTGGTGGATAAAAATATTGCTTGATGGAAAAAAGGTTGAATTTGCAAGATATGAGTGAAATAGCCTTAAACATGCCAATTTACAGCACAATAAAATGACCTATTCACTTTAACAAAAAACGTACCGTTCTGAAAACACCCACAAGAAAACGCCTTAAACTACGCAAGCAGACTGACTATCCTTTTCTCGACATTTTTGACGAGTCCTAGCAAGACCTCATGACAGTGACAGTCTCCGTTTTAAGAGGTCACAATAGGATGGAGACAGCATTCGCTGTTGCGCAGTTTGCGTATCGCATCGTTCATCACGTCACAAGCGGTGCGTAATTGGCTCCTTTGGACTCCAATGTACCAAAGTATGTATGGGTGTACATTTGAGCTACTTTGCTGACTTTCCACAGTCTTTTCCAACAAAATATTCTATGCACAGCAAGAGTATGTTAGATGTACTGGTTTCCAAATATCCAAATCCCACAAAGGCTCTCAGTGCCATGACTAAATTCAGAGAATTTCATAGAAATATTCTATACAATCCTCAAGAGCATTAAAGCATGTACTTTAAAGTGTATTGCATTAGCACAACGGAAGTAAGGTCCAGTTTGAGACATCCTTTCCAAAAATGTTCAAATGGTAGCTTGTTCGTACTTGAAGGAGAGGACACCATTTGGAAGATTGGAAATATCCACAACACTCATCATCACACGCCTCGCGAACTCCAAAAGAAGAACCAAAAACTACTAAAAGCACTTTTATTGACAGTGATAAATAATTTCCAGAGCATCGTTGGCATCTGTGCGATCAGCTTCTACTTTGAGTGTGGCGCGGTGGTTTTTTCGCCAGTCATTAATAGCTTACGCACACTGCCGTTTGCCTGCCAAGTCTATGTGAGTCCTCCTCTTTTTTTTTCGTGCACTTTAGGAATAAATTGAGCTAAATGGGATTAAGGCATACTAGATACTTTCATACAGATCACAAATTTGTGTCACTCTTTCAGGAATTGATCTAACAGGAAACAAAAAATATGAATCTTTTTAATCTGATTGACAAATTATTTCTCTTTTAAAGTTTGTCTATAGCACCCCATAGATCATAACTTTTTTATTTAAAAAAGGGTCTAGACGAATCCTAAAAGGGGGAGGGGTGATTAGTGAGTAATTCGGATGTTTCTAAATGACCCGAGTAGACCATCAAGAGCAAGCCTTTAGCGTGCGTTAGCATAGTAAAGTGAAGCCTTAGACCCTGTGCCGAGCAAATCGTATTAGTTTGTCTGTCTGCCTCGCTAAGCCCTATATGACCCCATTTCGCGTTCAGCCGCTTTAAGGTCATTTTCACCCCCAGGCCTACATGACAGTTCTAGAATGCGACCCCATTGTCAGCCTTGGGTAGCACAACTTTTCCATTCATAAACACGTTTTTAACACGAGGCTATATCCATGTTGGTAAAAGCTGACCCGACCTAAAGCTGATAACTATGTAACATATGTTATTCATTACGGTAATATAGTGGGTACGACCGAACCATGTCATACAAAATATGTTAGTTTCGTAATAACTTTATATGTGGTAACAGTAGCTCACTCCAATTTAATGCATGTTTTTCGCAATGGCCTAACATTTCAGTGACAAAACAACGTGTTTTGCTTCAACCCCCCAAATCAAACGTTTTTGGTTCCATCATGGTCTATCGTGTTGGTAGTCGGGGTAGATGCGGCACTAGCAGTTAACACGATTTTCCACGTCCTTAAAATCGGAAAGATGAATTTTCTGCGGTTTTGATAGCAGACTTCGCTTAAAGTAATTCGTAGTTAAATGTATTCATTGTGTAACAACAAAAACATAAGTGTCCAAGCCTTGTCCACGTCATGGCATGGGTATAGCAACCCCAATTCATTGGAGGACTCCTTGAGTAAGCCCGTTGATCCTTTGCATTCCTAACGGTAAACGTTATTTCTAACCACTTGAAATGGCTTTTAACACTACAAGATCTACTAAATATCATGCTTCAAAGTTATGCACACTGTCTTAGCGTATACCATCTTCAGCTGCCTGTCACTTAACATACCTTGTCGCCTGAGCCCTTAACGCGCCTCCTTAGGGTAACAGCTAAAAAACACATCAGCTAGTGAAGAGGCCTATTACCTCTGTATTCTTTCATTACCATCAGACAAAATGTCAGAAAAAGAGCCGACAATTAATGATCAGGATGATCGCAAAAAACCCTTGAATTATAGAAGTTGGGAAATAGAATGAAAAGCAGTGTTTCTTCATCACATTTAAACTATTCATAAAGTACACTCATTGAAAAGGATGACCTTTGCACCGTTGAATTGACACCTTATTGACTTAGCTAGACATTGTAACTAACTTCAACGAGTGCCTTTATCTTCATTATTTTGCAAGTTTGTTTTATTCCCTGCTGTTAGAGGTGTAATTTTGGCTAAATAGAAGTGCGATGCCAATTTGAAGTTTTTTCAGGCACAATTACCTGCCCCTTCATTACAAATTTAAAGAAAACTTCATGCAGTACAGTGCTCCATGAACGCCCAACTTAAAGAGCCATTATGCACCCACCAAGGCAACTATCTGAATAGGCCTATCAACGTCCTTAACTGTGCGAAAGAACAAGTTGTGTCGATGGCTTGAATTCCACGAGTTTGAAAACCTCCGAGTTTTATCTCTGTTTTCATTGCTGAGATTTGACTCACCACAGAAGCGACAAACAACCACAAAAATGAAAAAGCAAGACCGTCTCTCCAAACATGTACTAGGATGGCAAAAAAAGCAGTTACTGTGTGTACATTGCTTTAAAAGGGGGTTCTAAGAAGGTGTGAAAGAAGAGAGCACTACAGAGTATGTGCGACTCAATGACCACAAAAGAATGGATTGATCTTACTCACCATTGTGCCAATGACAGCATCCCATAAACGAAATTCGTTTCGAACTCGGTTTAAGTACTGTTTATTTAGAACAAACGGTTAGCAAATTTTTAAGTCAGTGACTGATCATATTAAGGCAACATTGGGTTCTCAAAGTACTTTCAAAAAGTGCAGCACCGTGGAACCTGCCACTGAAATCGCTTGCTTCTTCCACCGCCAACCAATTTCCCATTGTGCACTGTACCCACCTTTCATGTGGTTAATTCCTGCCAACTTCCTGTAATATGATGGTCGTTTATCTCTCGGTTTTGGTGAGGGGCCACTTTTGACTTGGCCATTGTACCACGCCGGGTGGGCTGGCCTTCCCGATATCGAATATGTATATACATATTCTGCCCGAGTTTTATGTCTTCTCTCGTCTTCAGGGAAGTCTCGGGAGGCTACATTTCTGTATGAACCTGTGGAATCTCACAAAGTACGTTTGAGTACTTGATGTCAAAAACTTAAGTTATCGCCTTCACTGCAGTCTTTTCTTCACACCACACCCATAGCCAGTTGCTGTGCTGTGCAATACAGCCAACTACCACAGTGTTCACGATTACACACTTCAGTAAAGATTACCTTCGTGGAAATAAATTTTGCTGACACCCAGTACAATCGCAAAAATTTTCACAACATGAGAGCACCCTTTTTTAAGATTTGGATTCCATTTCTACATCCTTTACACATGCTCTGCCGTTTAAAGGTATTGGAGCCTTTTTGAGAAATAGCTATAGGCTAAATATCAAAAAAAGGAATTGTATATTAACATTTAAAGCTTTTTTGGGATTTTTTTTAAGGGCATCGATATTTGCCGGGGATGAAGGAGGCCATAGAATGTTTCCGCTTCTGGTTTTTAGGAGTTTCAATCTTTGGGGTCAATTTCCACGCATTCTAGAACGTCGCGCTCCCGCTCACTCCCTCCTAATTGGCGGATATTATGTACAGGTGGACTTTAAATGCGCAAATTATTGCTATAAGGCCAAGGTCAATCAAGTGCTATAAATATACAGGAGAGGAATTACCTCCTGCCTGAAAATCATCCCACGGAGAACCACTTTTTCGTCGTTTGGACCGCGGGGCCTAGAACTTTACCAAGCATATCGGTGGTATCAGTTACAGTTAGAGTACAGACATCAAAAATCATAGAAAGCGCAGTCAAGACAAGTCACCCAACCAGCGTGATGAATTTTTTTTTCAGCACCACGCACTTGGTTGCTGGGGCTTCATCATCGTCTGTCTCCAGTGCAGCTGAAGCTGGACACCGCCTCGGACATCACCATCATGTCAGAAAAAAATATGACACCGACTTGAGAAACTGCTGTCAAAAATCCACTTGTATTAGTAATAGCCAACTAGAGCTCTGCTGATAACTCCGATGCTGCATAACCTTTCGTGGTACATCATTCACCGGAACGTGCTGCCTCATGAGGAACAATCTGACTAGTTCGATATGCTTGAATGGGACCAGGCACTGATTGAAGTCACCTGCATTGAGGCGACCTCAATTAGAATACCCCATATGCAGTCAGTGGCAATTATCTAAAGCTTACCTTAGTTTCATATTCAGTCCATGTTGTCTAGACATTCCCAAAGACCACCGGCGAAATGAAGGAGGCGACGAACTTCGGATGCGCGTCAACCCAGGTATTGCGCTTAGGTAGGAGTAAGTGCTCGCTCCGCCTACCTACCAATGACCTCGATCCATATTTCCATCCCCTCGCCTCACCATGCCGTATAAAGCCTGTAGTCAGAAGTTTTACTGATTGGCCACGCAAGGCCGAAGACATCACAGATTTGGTTTGCCGCTATCGGCATTGCCAACGGGCGGTAAAAACCCTTAGAAAGACCTACCAGTGCCTTCACCTCACGCAAGAAGGGCCCAGTCACGACTCCACCTCGACTGCGCCAACCATTTGGTGACAGTTTGGTGGGTACCCTCTCAAAGTGTTAGGAGACAGCACCTGGAATCTCTCCCAAGACTACAAAGACGTTGCAATTGCTGTGCCATATCTTCTGGAACAAGGACTCCCACAGATGTTAGTTACAGACAACGGGTTGCAGTTCACATCTGGAGAGTTCTCTTACCTTTGCTGTCAATATGCCACTACACATATTCACTTTTCGGGGCTACGCCCTCAATCCAACGGGCAAGTAGAGCGACTCATTGGCATATTCAAGACCGCAATATTGAAATCTCAAGGGATAATTACAAGGATTTCCACTGAAATATCGGAAAGCCCCATATGATTCCGTAAGGAACCGTCAACCACCACTTGAAACTCTAATAGGCCACAAGATTCGCTCGATCAACACTGTGATAGGTCCAAGGTCACGAAACAGCCTCAACAGACACTGACATCTAGGTCCACGATTATCGGCTGAGACACGATCCAGGGAACTTTGAGAAGGATTTACTCATGCGTAGAAAAGTCATGTTCAGCGTTACAATAGGGAATAACATCTGGGAGAGGCATCGTGACCATTTGCATCTGCAACGCAACAGGGGACCAGCAGCTCACCATGGTTATCTACTAATAGACATACTAATGAAATCCTTCAGGAAACTGCCTCCACCTTCGGATTGCTATACAGAATACCATACTCTTGCTTATTCCAGGCTGATTTGCCTATATTAAGGGGAGAAGTACTTCAAGTGAGCAGATAAACGCTATAAGGCCAAGGTCGATCCAATGCTATAAATAAATGCAAAGGTTCACCTCTTACTTCTGGTAGCCGCCGTTACCCAATCGTCCATCACTTACGCGCAGCACACTACACGAGTCGGCGAAGAAACGTCAACATCGAAGTCTTTGTCAACTGATTAATTTGGTCAGGAGCTAGACACCAACCAAACTCACACCGACGTGGGGGTAGTTCTTTCCGAACTAGAGTTGCAGGTTTTGTGGCGCAACAAAGTGTGGATAATCTTCTTCAAATTGCTTGAAATTGTTACACTGATAATAAATCAAAAGGGATATTTTTCTTTTAAAATGATCATACACCTTTGGGTAAGTAAGGTGTTCACTCGGAACAATGATGCTTTTCCTATTTAGGGCCAAATTGTGTACTTTGCTTTTAAATACTTAAATAATATGGTTAAAAGAATTCCGGTTTTAAAAGCCCAGTTTTAAACTTCTGCAGCTTAAGGCTTTTTCGCCACCTAATTTCTACCCTACTTTGTATTTATCCATTCTTAAATGCCTCTAAGGTGTCTTATGCCAATGCCCAAGGTAAATTATTTCCTCTCGCTTCTGAGGGCTGGTGAAAAAACCTAGGAGTTGTATTGACCAAGGTCAGTATGATTTCTTGTTATCTTCGCATGATTTTCAACCAGGCGTAATCCTCGGCTGGACTGGTCTATTTAAATCCGATCCTTTGAAAACAGTAATTGTTCAACTGATATTTGTAGGAGTGAAATACCCCAACCCATGAACTTGAGTTGGGTTGTGTTAGTGATATTTGAAAACTGCTGAAGTTGCAAGCAATCCCATCCGGTACCCCCAAGATCACAAAATGTGTGTTTTCTGACAGTGATTTAGGGGGAAAGGTTTTGCAAAGCAACGTATTGAATTGGACGATTTTTAAAGCTTCTCCCCCTAGCAAATAATAGATAAATATCTTATATCACATGGAAAATGTGAATGTCACTCTCCACGAACAAAGAAAGTACTAGGAAACTCACCGTTTTATTTTTGCATCAGCAATGCTTGTTGG
>NW_020170387.1:48499-67773 GCF_000524195.1 Echinococcus granulosus | reverse complement strand
GTCTACAGTGGATCAGTACTCAGTTTGTTGACTTTTCAGCGGTAAAGCATTTACTCCATGTAATATTTCCAATTCGACAGAGAAAAGCGAGCTTTCCCTGTTTGACTGCTTCCAATCTAAAACAAAGTTAGATGGTCCCATTTATAAATCAAACTGAATTAGCAGATAACTTTCACCAACCCTTTCAATTTAAAACGCATTTTTAATAGTTTATTGGATATTACCGTGTGGCAAATTCACTTTCTTAGACGTAACAGTGGCAAGATATTGATGCAGATTTACTTTCATATTTCCAACCTCGTCAGTTAGCTTTAGGCTAGTGATTTATTTCCAAGGATATTGTTTCATATTTGGTGTTCCGGCGTTAAACATTAGTTTTTTGAAGGGAATCTGCCACCAATCCTAAACAGCGAAATTTTCGGTTAACACGAAGAGTCAATTTTTACGCCTTCTAAAAGACGGATTTAATTCAGTGTACATTCATCACAAGTCTGGTAATTCGGCTGAGCCCTGGGACATTTTATCTGAGAGTGACTTTCCATCCTAAAATTCGGACATCTCTTTTCAGTTGAGGTTGTTATCTGAATAGAACGAGCAAGAGCCTCTAGGAGAGGTAAATCTGAGTATACCAGCAAATTTGTGCTTGTCGTCTGGTCAAATCTTTTAGCCCAGTGTTATGTAGGTTTGACGTGACGAAAAATTGCACACCATCAAATCATCACAGACTGCAGACGTGGCTCTAAAAGTATTGGCTCAGATTTCCTAATAAATCCTTCTCAGTCGCATGGGCACCCTTGCCTACTTGTGCTTTTCCAGCCTCCCGGTCGGCACTCATGCGATCCACCACTCTGGTGGATACTAAAATTTCTATGTTACTGAAATCTACTAAATCGTGAGGCTTCTATGTGTAGATCCAAGGAGAAGAGAGAGGTTCTTGATTTTAAGTGGGAGAGATTTTCTAAGACAAAAGAAGTCAAGATTCTCCATTAAATATCATCATGTAAAAAGTAGACGAAACATTAGTAAATATTTTTTGATATCCCCAAAGAAAGAGCGATATGGTCTCCAAGATCTTCCTAAGGCAGTAGGGTTTTTTCATTACTAGTCAGTAATAAAGCACTTTTATTGTATTTCCCTAATTAGACTTGAGAACAGGACATTCATCCCTAAGGTGTCTTCAAGTAACTTCAGTTACCCACTGGGTTGGGGAATTTCAGATTCTTGAAGCGTCAGCTCTACTCATGAATATTATAGTACATCCAGACTTTTAAATCCTTCATTTTATTGCTTCTACGGGGATCAAAATTCATTACCATGGTGGCTCTGGGCCCAAATTTTATACCGTGCACCGTGAGTGGATGCTTAATTTACGAACCTGCTAGTTGTAGAATGACTTGTAAGGATCTATTTTGAAAAGAGCTAGAATGGGAGCTTCCTTTATACTTCGTCTGAACCATGGAATCTTTATGCCGATTCCTATTAACGTAATTTTGCCTTCATTTAATTTGATTTCTCAATATTACTGCATGTCAGCTGATATGAGAGGTGTTTTGATAAGCACGAAAGTCGAAAAATACTGAATCACGAGACAGCCAGATTAAAAGTATTCTCCCGAGTAAATTATGCAATTTTACTTCTTCGTATGTGTCAGTAGATGGATAATTGTCTTCATTTGCCAAAATCTGTAGTAGAGGCGATTTTGAAGTAATAAAGAGTAGTGTGGTAAGGTGACAACCTCTAACAACTCGGACCATTGCCTTTTGTTAAGGGAATAGATTGTCTGGGTGTCTTCAAATCCCCAGATTTGTGCAATACTGAAGCCTTCTTCTTTTAAATGTATGGCGATATCTTAATTAGGACACGGTTTCAGGTGACAAAAAAACTATAGGGTCTTAATTGAAGTCATGATTGTTACGTGTAGTTAATATTGTACACAACCACTAAATTATGCCTTTCAGATGACCTGAGAGAGAATTTGACACCAACAGGCAGATACTGAACCCAAATCAGTTCTTTCAACATTTCCGCCATCACTATTTATGCACTTGCATTTGGCTACCAAAAATGCACTTAATTTGGTTTAACAGCCTTTCCCAGCCTCATCATGTAGTTAATGGTCCATTTTCTTACCACTTTCTGCTTGATATCAAAATTATTTCTCTACTTCCCTCTGATTTAATCCCTATTCCAATCGCTTCAGCAGTTCAGAGGAAAAAGGCGCTATCACAGATGCAGAGTAAACCGTGTCATCAGCTTACATACTTGCCCATTTTCCTTCGATGCTACAAATCACATCTTCTCTGTGCCACTTTGAGAGTTCTCCGGCACTTAACCATTCAGCATATCAAATCACATCAGAAGTCGTATTTAGTAAATTGAACAAAAATTGAGTTTTAAAACGGATTACCTCGTTTAAAGGGAGTCTATTAACCGGCTGTAGTAGAGTTGGTTTTAATGAACCATCGCTTGACCATTCGATCGGTAGCTAAAAGAGCTTATCAGCCTCACGTAGAGTTCAGAACATCCTGCAAAGATTAGCAAACATATGGGAATTGCAATCCGATCGAAATAATTACTTAAGGACTCGCTTTCAGATTGAAAAAGGGTAAGTTTTAATGTCCAACCTCTGTCTGAGGCTGCGGCAGCTCGTACGCATTCGGGAGCAAATACTGCTTAACCATACTGTCATTTCTGCTACGCCAGCTTAATCAATTTGAGTAAAATCTCTTCCAAAATTTGATTAATAATTAAAAAAGTTATAATGCAATGTAAGGCCTCAATGATACGCGAGGGTGCATAAAATACTTCACTTTATTTTTTTGCTTTTAATGAAGGCTCAAGTTGAAGAGACACACCCAAGCCGCTTTTTTACAAGAGCATAACCTGTCAGTTGGCACATCTTTGTATTAAGGAAAAATGCTCTTTTAACTGGCCTCTCGCACGTGATCAAGTTTTATCAGAACAGCAAGAGTAAATTCTGCGACACGTTGATTCTCGAAATTTGTGAATAGGAAGATGACTAGACGTAATGTGAAAAAGTCACCCAAATCTGGTGCTTCTGATATCTAATGGCACATGGGAGTGGCAACCCAGAGCGTCTAAATAGATACCATAAGTCTTTAAGTTGAATCCTTCGCTTGGTGTAGGGTTCGGATTTTTTTTGAGAGTCTTGCCACCCAGCGACCTGTGCTACGCGTTCGTAGGTGAGAGAGGCATGTCACTCCACTCGTGGTTGGCAGGCCATTTGCAATTGACTGCAATTACGTATGTAAATTTGAGCATTTTCCCTCCATTCCTTGCAAACGGAAATGTAAATTAACTGTAAATACCCTATATTTGAGCATCTACTTTTTAGTCGCATGTAAATTAGCCACGAACAGGCGCAGTGGCTCCTCGATAACGCTCATTCCTGTGCATTTTATTTATTTTCTGTCCATAACTGAAATTGTAGCCAAAATAATCAGTTGTCTCATCACAAAAAAAGTGCCTCCTAACTGTAGTTGGATATTGTTCTGGCGTGGTCTAAACTCGATTATGTAACAACTACGGTTTGTGTTATCGCATTGGAGGTCACAGGTCAACACAGTGAGCAACATGATTTTAAATCTGTTTGTGTTTTCTCTTCTCTTCTACAAGTCGTGTCACCAGCAGGACGTAGTTTGTCATTCTACTGACAAATGCACATTTTCAAGGAAGGTACAAGAGTTGAAACGTTATTCTGAAGGCTAACAGACGTGACCGCTCCTTGAACAGCTTGGGGGCAACCCATAATCTAGCTAACTTTTTGCCGAGTCTTTCAAGCTTATAATCAGCGGATTTTACCATCAATGTATTTCAAGGAGTGATAACAGACGAGAGAAACATGGATAGATCACCTTGTGGTGGATATCAGTGCAGGCTTTGTTGGCAGAGACCATAATAGTTTCAATTAATGAAAGTAAACATTGCTAAAATTGACTAATTACAGAGAAATTAACGCTTTTGCTACTCGGATTTTAACAGGAGCAATCTAATGATTGCCCCTGGTGCCTCCTTTTCTCTATAACTTTTTGTAAAGACCCCGAATGTTAGTAAAAGGCGAGAGGGGTGGAAAAATAATCTTTCTCAGCGATTAACCCCGTAAGATTCTTCCTAATAGCGGGAAGAACACTTGATGTTGAATTGTAGAACGTAATCATCCCTAGTAATCGAGTCAGCCATAACAAGCAAAAATTAGGTTGGCAACCAGCTTAGAGAAGGTCTGAAAGGCTATCATCATTGTTTACAAAACATCATGACCCTAGTATGGCTATTAAACTACGGAGAGACTAGAAAGCCGGCGTAGTTAAATAGGTAAGCAACATGTATATCATTCAGACGCACTGTATAGAGAACCGAAATGTTTGAATTAAAAGTTTTACTGAATATAGAAGCCATAACGTGTTTCAACACCATTTATTTGCCAAATGTATATTATTAGTGATCAGTGGCTGTCATCGAATAAGTCTACTCTTATTTTAGTAAATCGGAACTGAACGCATGCGGTTTCCGCCTGCAGCTACCGTGTAAATTGTCAGCAATCCAGTCAATAGAGTAAGGCAACGAAAGAACCTGTGAAACATTAACTTTGATTGCGTGCAAGTGTAGGTATCAGATGGCCAAACAAAAGCTAAGGTTACTGGCGCTACTCTACAATTCTGAGCCTTTCCTCATCAAGTTTCAATTCTGGACTGTTAATATTGCCTGTTTCATGAGCTAAGAATTAATTGAATGAGCCTTACCACTGGTACTTCACGCCCTTCTAATTGGAGTGGATGGGCGCGTTTGGCCCCGCCAGTACTGGTATGCAACTGCGCCACTTACGCGGCATGCTGGATAGCTGGATGACATTCACTCGTGTAGCACCCATGAATATGCATCTTTTAATAACTACGTCTTCCGTCTGCGTAAGCCAGAATATCCCGACCACCTCTCTCCTCCACTCTCCATCTCGAACTTGGCCGGAAATTAGCGTTAGTTATAAATAGCGTCATTTGGAGGGCATTCAATCAGCTCTTGAGTTAAGGACTTTTGATGCACCCTTTACTTGAAAAAATGTGCACTTTGTTAAAATCTTTGACTAATAATTTCTAACCAGAAGCATTACTCACAGACTATAGGATGTCAATGATCATTAAACATTACCATCATACACAACTTTTTTTAGTCCTCATACTCAGTATTTTATTTCAAACATTAAATGCAAATGTTTCCTGTGATTTCCAGTAAGGTTCAAAGGAGTCCAAAAATACATGTTTCTCTTTTTATCAATAAAAGTGTGATAACGGAACGGTTGAAATGCACACCCGCCAGTTAATCTTTCAATGCCTCAACTTCTTATTGAAGACATTGTGGGTAGTGTACTCAAAGTCCAATTCTTAGTGGCCGTAGTTTTCACTGTAAAGTCCATATATGCGGTGACAGCACTATGGGTTCACCAAATGAGTAAAGCAGGGACACGCAATTTCCCCTAGATGGTGGATGAGACACAGGAATTGTGAGGTGAGGGACTGTGGCTCATATGTGACGCGGTAATTACCGCACCACTGCCAACACCTGCGTGCGTGCGTGCGTGAGAAGGCGGGAGCATCGTGTCTGTTGCCAAGTCGGCCAAACGCTATTGGGGACGATGGTGGGACTGGTGTGCGTGGGCACACGCTCACGCCTGCACTCAACGGGCGTGGCGAGCTCCATGCGGGATGTTTGAGGACCACTGGAATGCGGCCTTAAAGGGAGCTAGAAAGCGCCATTAATGAATTACCAGTGGCAAAGCGCAGTCACTGGCATCACCTACGCACCTGCCTCCGAGTTCACTCTTGTCGCTCCCGCTCCCACCTCCTTCTCCTCCTCCAAATACAACGCCTTCTTGGCAAAGTGGATTTCAATTAAAGCTGCACTATACTAACAAAACAGTTCCGAAGATCAGCTTACACATTTTAGCCACTACCGTTTCAATGAACATTCATTTTCCATTCGTAAATTCAAACTTAAAAAACTTTAGTTCTCCTTATTTCAGTAATTTGCTGCACATATTGTGATTCCGTGGATAATTTAAATGTACTAAATGGATTACTAAAGCTTAACAAGTTTTTTGTCTGTGAACCTAACCATCTATTGGGATTATGGAATTCTATACTTTATAAAAGTAGGCAATTTAGTGAGTTGATAATGGCTTTCTTTTAGCTGTTGTAGTTCCTGCCAAAATTATTGCGAAAGTGGCCAGAGTAGTTAGCTGCCTTGTAATCACGTTTAATGGCCAATTCCGGTCAATTAGTGCCACCGGAAACACTCATGAAGTGGGCATCATGTAGTAAAGGTCTCACTCCAACTGGCGTGCTGGAAGAGGAAGCTTTTTTGGTACAACCTTGTTTAACTCATTTGAGAGGATCTCGCACATTTCTCGACTTTTATCCGCAATATAGACGAAAATTCCGAGCAGCCATCCGCGACAGTTCTACCTCACACCTGGACACACTACGACCAATCTCTTCGCCTTCAGTAATCGGCCTATAATTCAGTTTGCCACCTTTTCATTTACTGAAGTAGAATTGCAAGCCATTTCATCAGTTTACTCAAACGTTTGAATCCTCTTCCACAGACTTGATCCAAAATTCGAACAGCTCAACATCTACGAATGGAGGAGAGTCAGGTACACAAATTACAATTCAGGAAAGAGAAGGAAAGACGATTGATCTTAAATGTTGTAGGGATAACCTCAGTATCAACTTCTATTAATCAGAACAATGCGATATACCACCATGATTTCTGGTGAAAGTTATGCGCTAGAATCATGGTGATATCGCGGTTCACTTGTATGGAATCACTAATTTAATTGAGAATGCGCCCTCTTCTAACCAGCTCTTAACCATAATGTTTCACACTCAGTGGATGAGTTAATTTGCTTCTGATGACCTCCATTTAATTTATCCAGTCAAAGTTGAATTATTTAAATGGCTTAAACACTGAAATAGGAGATAAAAGTCACTTTGTTATTATTTTTAGCAAAGTGGACAGGACAACACTTTACACAGAGGCAATAAGACCTTTAAATTAAAGAAACTTAAAAAGTTGGGTAAAATGCATTATTTTTGGAAACCAGTTAGTTGCTTTAGAAACTTTACTTTAGCTCTTTGTCTCTCGCATTCGACAAGAGAAAAACAGATTAAAGCAATTGATATATAGCTTTTGAGGTGCAGTTTGAGCTCATGAATAATTTAAGTGCTGCTTCAGTTGTATTTGGGCGGCTGAGAGGCTCAGATCTAATAAATGAGATTGAAGGGGAGACGACGTGGAGTGGGGGGAGGGCGGAGTGGATTGGTGACTCTGGTTTAACCGTAATGGTTCCTTGATTCATTTATTTAAGCTGAATTGAAGCTGTGAACATTTAAGAAGTATGACTTTAATTAAAGTCTATTAATGAGGGCAATGTCATTTGATGGCTGTTTTTGTCTGTCATTATTTTGCATAGCTTGGGAAAAAACTGTCATTTCGAGGGAGCAGTCTCTGCGGCTAAAATCCACGATACCGATTTGTGCAGATAATGAGCATACGTAATGGAAAAAATAACGAAAAGAAGGGCTTTACAGTAAAAATGTAAAATGGCGCAAAACAAATCTTAGCATGATATTATTGAAGGATATTAATTGGAGGTTGATGAGAAACTCAGAAGTACACATATAAAATTTATTTCAAATGATGTATAGTGTGGGTACCTATCCATCAGATCACATGGCATGGCAGGCAGCTTAATTCACTACTAAACTTGAAAGTACACTCCTGTCAAATAGTTGAAGATGTTACAGTACCATGAGGGCGGCTTGCCTTCCCCTTAGTCCTTTAGGCGCCAATTTACTAATTGTAGCTTCTAAAACATGTAAGAAAACATACTTTTTACTAATGTTTGTTTAAGTAGACTTTAAACACCAATGCAGAAAAATAGTTTACCATCCCGTGTCAAAATGCTAGTGGACTAGCCTAAATCATGACTTCACTCGCATGACTATCGCAAGTTCCATCGCCAAAACATGTTTCTATTATGCTCGGGATAAGCGCTGTTTATTTAGAGAGAACTCACCATTTGCGTGCAGCCGCACTAGCTGAATCCTAAGGGAGTTGAAGCCTTAAATGTTTGGAAAACAAGATAATAGATATTTCATCAGGCTTGACGAATGTGGGAAAGATGCTACAAAATTTTCGGCCATTCTTTGTATTTAGAAGAATCCTGGAAGCAAATAAACGGCACTTCTTTGCATTTCAGTGCCAATTCATAATAAATACTTTGTTAAATTCATGCATGTTTAAAATGGGAGAATTGAATAAATTACTGTGGCAGAGTTTTATCGACCAAATGAGGTATTAAACGCAAAAAGCGTGTAAAACACGACATTTGACTGCCTAGTGTGAGCATACTGGGAAGAATTTCACTATCTAAAGGAGCTGACAGAAATATGAACAAGTAATTACGAGCAATGCTTAACCCAACTTCATGTAAGCCATCTAAAACGTCTTGGGGACAGTGGAAGACAATACTCGGGCAGAATGTGTATCGTTGACGCACAGTAGGGCTTGGGACTGCTGGCATGGCCAGTTGGCCAGGTCACCTGGCGGAGTCTCCAAGACTTAAACAAAAAACTAACTTATTGCCTAGCCTCCGCCCCCTTCCCCATTTGAATGTTGTCCTCAATGAGACCCTTGATCAACATCCCTCGTCAGCTATCGCAACGTAATGAGTGCAGTCAGAAGAACAACTACGAACTGACCATGCCAGCTATCGAATTTGTGTGCGATGAAGAAAATGTTTGACCTCAACGTCAGCGATTCCTCCTGGCAATTCTACTGAACCTGGAGTTTCATCCCATACAGCAGCTGGATTCGGGGACGAGAGAATGTGTTGACCGTCAAGCGAGTCCACCGGTAGTTATAGGAATACTAACCAAAAAGCAGCATTAAATAGCAAAGGATGGGATTCAGCATAGTTTTGTGGGGGTAGAGTTTCGCGTCTCTTCCTCCTTGCCACGTTATTTTTGTTTTATAGCTGTACAGCCATATCAATTTTGGTTGTATTCAGCTGGTAGGTAAGTGGAGGAGGTATCACATGCTCACTTGATTGATATCTTCAAGCAGGTACCGTTGGCGACTCCCTACTAAGCTTTTCAAAATGGTTCATGGATAGTGTTAATTTAGTTGTTAGTAGCTTTCAAGCATAACAGGGGCCTGGGGTAGTTGGCGGTGACAGACGCCATTTTCAGCCCCTCTGTTGAGAGTCGTTATAGCAAGTTTACTTTTCCGCTCAGCTAATAATAAGGATAGTTGTCTTCTATGATTGGGTTTGCTTTCCACTTCTACCAATGTAGTGCCCTAAGGCTTCTCTAAAGACGAAAGAAGACAATACTCGGGCAGAATATGTATTGTTGAAGTACTGAAGGACTAGGGGAGTGGGAGAAGACGATCTACTGGCATTGTCTGGAGGCCATGAGGCCCTGCAAAGGTGCAATGGCGGGGCTCCTTTACCAGAACCGAAAGTTAAACCAACAGTGAAGTATTACATCTTCTAATTAATGATTTGTTTAGAATTCAAAGAAAATTAGTTTTCACCATTGAGTTTAGTTGGTACGATAATTCAGCTTTAGACAGAATCAGAATTTTGGAATTTGAATTTACGAACTGACGTTGGATCCACCCTTCTGATACGGTGTCTCGAGTTCTTTACGGCTCTTAGTCATTATCCTAAAAATCATGTACCTTGCTCAAAGTCGGAATGTTTACTTGTCATGATACTAATTCCCTTCATAGCCTTAGCAATGGTCTGGAGATATTATTTGAATGTTAAAATACATGGTGTGAATAATAAAAGATAAGTACTTAAGAACTTAATTTCAAATGCAAAAGACGGGATCGAAAAGAGGGATTTGAACCGATGGTTGCAAGCATTCTCTCCAAAGTATTTCAAAGCCTATTGACAAACCCTTCCCGGTGTTCTTACATTCTCGCAATGCTGATATGAAAGCAAAGTAGGTTGCTATTCTCACCTCTATTTACAACGATAACCCATACCCTTTTAACATAACATTGTGCAATTTAGATGGAGGAAGAATTAGGTAGCAGCATTCTTTGACCTGACTAATGTAGTGTAAACGAAGGGGTTTGCCATTGACAGAGGGGTGTGGAGTAGTGCAAATCAAGAGCTCTTTCACTCAAGCGGAAATTGGTTTGTATATTGTGCCGCCAGACCTTCACTGTGCTACAGGCTTGAGTGGGAACACACGCCGACCGACGACACAGATTCAATGACGTACAACTGATGAGTCACCCAGTTGGAGAGAAAGAGGGAGGAGGTAACAGAGAAGGCGAGTCAACAGCATGCCACTACGCGAGTAGACGCCGTGAGCCTGCGTTCTCTTTGGCGCAAGGTCCCGTGACGGTTCAAACAAAGGTGGATGCTGCTAGCAGTCAGCTTTCTTAGTCCGCTTAGATATAGCGTGATGCGCTGATGGGGTGATTGTCTTGGACACTACAACTCCAGTCTAATCCAGCACATACCGTGAAAGGTCGTAGTTGTACCGAATTTAAAGTTTTATGAAACAGCTGTTGTCTAAGTACTAATTATGGACGAATGCTTTGCCTACAATGCATTTAAGGACCTCGTAAATCTTACTAATGAAAGCGATTCTGCAGGGACAAGTGAAACAGAATTTCGCCTGAAAGATATGACAAAGGAGTATTTGGAGCTATTTGGACTTGATGTCACCGGATAATCAGACTTTCAGTTGACCGTTGGTTTACACTGACAAGGTGGTCATTTTCACCAAATCTCCTGGTTTGGGTTACCCACAAATATAAAACAGCCTTGGAAACAAGGTTATAGCTCTAATCAGTCAAGTTGCTATCATTTTGTGGTTTGTCTGACAAAAGTTCCACAGATCATTTAATGAAAAAGTAGAAATACAATTGTCTGAGCACGTTAAGCTTTTTAATTTAGTAGCTTTTCATTTTTCTGCATATGTACGTAAGGTGTAAACAATTTCTTAATTCGCTTTTAATAGAAGATGAGCCAGCCGAGATTGGAATATTGAGGAGAGGTGAGTTTATTTGTACATCATATTGTACATCGTATACAAATAAACGAGTTCCTTTAAAATTTAATCAGCATGTTAGCAGCCACCGACTCGCATGTGAAGCTCAGATTTCCTTTTGTGAGTTCGAGGTATCAAGAATACGGATCACAGTAAATGTTGACTACCCGATTGTAAAACAAACAGATCAGTTGGGCTTAAAACGATGCCACAGGCATAATTTGTTCGTTGTCTGAGGAGGTGATATACACTTTTATGCTTAAAAGTAAAACAAAATGGGAGGAAAAAGGTGACCATTGCAACTGCTGAAGTCGCGTACGAAGGCATCTGTGCAGAGAATATCAACTTTACATATATTTGAGGAACAGACTGGTTCTTCCACACGGCATTATTTCCGTACAATGTTTTTTATAGCTAGTTCAATTTACGGAAATGTGGAATTGCCTTTTTCCAACAGGCAAATTAAATAATGAGTTGTTCTTTCAAATGCAATTTGTCCCACCCTTTTTAAGGTATTAATAGCGCAAAACTGAGATGATACCGTTGGCATTCTAACAGTAGGCATTTCTCTCAGCCGTGGACTAAATTTTTATTCTGCCTTTTTTTACAATGGAACTTTATTCCAGCATTGGTGAGCAGTAAATAGGATGTTTGAACACACGATTTCAATGCTACTAGCCGTTATGAGGTTGCTTAATCCACGATTCGGCACACACGTCGTAAACTTTATCCTTTTGTATCCAGTTGTGAGAAAATCCTCAAAATTTGTCTCTCTGTGAACCGGAGAAGGGAAATACCCTAAGGAGCATTAACTATGGTGAATTTTAGATTTTGGTGAGAACGAAATGGCAAGGAGAAATGAACGCGAAACCTTATCCTCACGATGCTTTGTTATATGACTCTGCTTTTGGGCCAGTGTTTCTACGACTAGCAATGGACATACTGGATAACCGGCATATTCCCCTTTTCACAATACAGTTTCCAAACAGGACAAAACCGCCGATCCAGTTGAATTGACAGGAAGATCGGCGACGTTGTGGTCAGACACCTTCTCACTAGAATGCAAATTCGATGACTGTGGCTGTTGGTTCGTGACTGTTTCACTCTCACGGCACTGACCACTTTGCTGTGGCCGAAGCGAAGGTTTGACCATGTGGAGCGCAGGGGACGGCGCTGGAAATACTTTGATAATTTGTTTAACTCTCCATTTTGGTTACGATGGCACTTAAGGCTCCGCTATGGCCTACAGATCATGCCTGTAGCACCCTGGCCCTTCTGCACGTCAGCAATATGTATCATCTGCTTTAGTATCATGTTTTGTGTCTTAAGGCAAGACTCAGTAGCTGAAACACCTTATCATAAGAAACGAACGGAAATTCAACTTCATTTTTCAACTCAAGAAAAGTTAAAGTCAATAAGCCATGAATCCCAAAATCCCCTTAAAAAATCTCAATGTAATCTAAGGAGCAATTCGTTTATCGTAGCAAAACACGAGGACTCCTTTGCCTCTGATCTGCCACCACGTATGTGTGTGTGTGTGTTCCAGAAATGGGGGCTTGCTAGGGCATTTAACTCACCAACACAGAGGTTTTTCTACCAGGCGCATTCACAAATGCTTGGATTTTACTAAGGCCTTGTGTCATTAGATTCCCTCCTTTTTCCTCATGCCACCGAATAACCCTAGTTGAATAAGTGCTACCATCAGTGAAACCTGAGAAAGACATTGTGAAGCAGTTTAGAGGTGTTAATGCAAAATTAGTCATAATTGACCAGCTGCACCGGTTTTTGGCTCTAAAGTGCTCAACACATTGACCACTTTAATTATCACCTGAGCAACTCTTAATTACGTTGGCTTGAGGTGGTGGAAAGGCCTCGATACTTTAATTACAGCATATTTAAAAAAAAAAACAAGAACTAAAAATGCATTGTTTGCTTTTTTAAACAAAATAATCAGGCTGACACACAAAAAGGCACTAGTAGAGGGAGTATTTACTCGATTTGGCAGTTAGTTGGGAGGCTGGCCTGCCAGCGCCTCTTGCCCCGCTTATGGGACAGTGACGTAATGGCAGTTGCTATACCAACACTGCTTCCACTCTGCTCGGCAGTTTTGCCCACTGACGCGTCGCACAAGCCCGCAGTAGGTTGTCTTCTTAAAAAAACACCACTATCGCTGCTGTGCAATGCAAACTGTACACTGTTCAGCGCACTGAAATACTGGCTTGGAATGTTCTAAGGTCGAAATCGGGACGCTGAAACCACCGATAGGCATGCACAAGAAAGGGTGCTTACCAGAAAATCACTCTTTTATGAAAATAAAACTCATGATCTTGTCAGTTAATCTTGGATGCCTTGGCTGGATTCAGCATACAGTGGAAGTGACGCACGCTTCTAATCTGTACAAATAGTCTTTTTGAAAACTCCGCTTTTGTTGTTAGCCAGTGAAGCCCCCAGTGTTGATTAAACAGATTAATCCAGATTTAATAGTCGTAACTTTTATTTTCCTGACCGATATTCTTACATGAAAGCCCTCCCTTATGCAGCTGTTGTGTTTCCCTCTGCAGAAAAATTATAACCCTCACGCACAGAAGGCGCCCTCATAAAAGAGGGCATCATTTTGATGTGCTTCTTTAATGCGCATTGACGGCAAATCGTGTGATGTAGATAGCTGGAACAAACTTCTCACACGTTCCTAATGCCATTTGTCAATTGAAGAAGATTAATGCAAGCTTTCTAAAGCCTTACACTTGCAATTGAATGTCAAAAAATTGGACGTTTTGCCATTCCAAGGCAAAGACATCTAACTGGAGAACGTGTACTATTCATCGGGAAAGGGAGATCCTAATAAGACGACTGAAGGACCAGCGAGGGTTTACATTTAGAGATGTAACCTGGAGTGTGAAAGCTATGCATTTATTGGTAAGTTGAACGAACGGATCCTAGTACTATTAGCAGCCGCCTGCTGTCACCGTTGAGAACACTCACAGATATTCATCTCTTTGTACTTTATTATAACTTAGTAACTGATTAGCAGATTCATGCCATTCTTTTACGCGAATGGCAGTGTCCACAATTAAGTATTTAAAGGGAAAACCTGCAGCGGGAGTGTGGGCAACAGTAAATGTAAAACAAAAATGCTTTATTTTTAGCTTTTTAAACAAATATAATATAAAAGAAATAAATGAATGCTGGAGTGATCTATCAGTGCATGTAATCTCTGTTTGGCCTCTTCCGTGTACGAATATAATGAGGCTGCAAAGTAAATTGACCATCAGTGCTTGTTTACAACAATAATAGGTAAAAAATTAACTGGTATACTCAGTTCTCCAAAGTTCTGGAGTGCGAGAATGCAGCAAGTAGGTGGGCACTACAAGTATTGCCGGGTGACGCCGCAACCCTTGGTAACGTGTACCGTACATCCACAGGGAAAATCTATTCCAGTCCGGGCTTAAGCATTGGCCAAAACTGTCCACATGAAAGGACTATTATTCGATAATCACCAGAATTTGTTTTCACGATGCTTGAAAGTCTACAAGGCCTCATTCGTGATCTAATCGACAGATCACAAACAGCGGAGAATTTGGTGGTTAGTGAGAATTTCCCCCAAAGACTAAAGCGGGAACAGTGTCTGATAACCGTTGTAGTCATCGTAGGTGGTTGTGCTATAACTGCCGATGTTTTCTCTGTAAAATAGGTCTTAAAAGCTAGTGCATAGTAAAATCAAAGGATATGGTTGGATGTTTTGCACCTTAACTTCATGACTTTGAAGATGAAAGAAAATATTATTTAACCGACAGAGAGATGAATGGCCTTTGATTGCTGGAATTTTCCTTGTCCTAAACAAGTAGTCCTATGAAAAATACTAACTCTGTTTTATGAAGCAATTAAGTAAGTTGAAACTGTCTTTTCATATTTGGCGGCTTGCAGTTATCGTGTGTTACTGTTGTGATCTGCCTCGGAGGAGACTTGACTATCACAGTCCTTGAAAGCCTTTTCCCACTTAGTGTTATGCTGACTAAAACTGAAAAAACGTGACTACCTTTAATCTGCTGACCATACAATTTAGTGTCAGTCTGATAGCGTGGGTCACACATTTGTAACTGCGGACTCAAGTGGTAAATATACTAATTGCTATGTGGCATGTGGTCCTTTTAAAAAATCACCCATATTCAGTACCTTTAAGACGGTCTCTGAAAATAGAAGGCATTCCAAAAGAGGTAGAAATTGCTCGGTAGTGGCACAATGTGAAGTTTGCCGTCAGAAAGACCAAAGGCTAGAGTCGGGACTCGTGGCTACGGTAAATTAATTCCTCAAGGTAGGCATTTGGCAATTATTTTCTTTCAACTATGTGACTGAACTACGATCCGAATTAAATAAACCAGAATTTAGTCTTTAAATGTTTTTATAAAATAAATGGCGATGATAGTGAGTGGGGGAACAAGGTCACTATAGCGTGAACGTGCAGAAAAGTGGGATTTTAAAACAGGGCAGGTAAGAAAAAACGGTCCCATTTGTAAGTCAGTGGTTGGGTTGTGCAAAATCCTCGATCCTTGTGATCAAGGCGAGAAGTAGGGCACCACAGTAAGAGCAGGGATATTCGGTTTCTCCCAAACAAAGGTTATTGTTACCTAGTGTTAATTTTTGGAAGTGTTGCACCAAACCTACTGAAGCACTTTTTGGTGTAACTTTTTAAAAATCCAGTTTTTCTTTAAAGACTTTTAACGGAGGAGGAGGAGGAGTCTAAAAACAGCTTTGTTACAAAACGAGTGACTAGTAACATAGGCGGCATGGGCAGTACACCTAATCGCCAGGATAGGGGGCAAATCATAAGGGCCGATAGGAGTAGAGTAGCCAAAAATAAAGAGTCCTTTTGTTCTAAAGCAAATAACCACTTCCTGGGTTAAATGAACTTTTGATTTTCACCGTTTAAAGTGCACAAAATCCCGAAATATTGCTTAAAGACTAGGGTACAAAGGTTTCAAAAGCCAGAGAGTGCCGTTAATCTGGAGTTCTTTTTACCAATGAGGACATTTTAATCCATCTCGATTGACAAAGAAGAGAATGCGCAAAAGTGGATTAATAGGGAATAAAGATGTTTGTTTGTTCAACGAACAAACAAGCAGTCGATGAGCTCGGTAAACAGAAAAACTGTTTTAGTGCCAGAGCAATATTTGGTGTTTAAACTCACTGATGTGTCTCGCTCTGCCGAACGCTCTGGAACAAACGAAAAAAAGTACATAGACAAAAGTAACGTTTGAAGCATTTCCATAAGCTGGTTCGAGAGTCAGCGGACCTAAAAACATCCCAACTATCGCTATTGGCCGTTGGACCGAAAGTGTGAACGTGGTGCTTTACAGCGTACCACACTGGGGCTTTAATGGGCAAAAGCAATTATTTAGTATAAACGTAGATGATGCCGAGCAGCTTACGAATTTAACCCAGCTTGACCAAACGAAAAATTCTAATATCATTTTTGTAAATTTACGTCTGGACTAAAGCCTCTTCCGATGACACTATAAAAACTCACCAAACCACTAATAGGAGTTTCTTCCCTAGTACTGACTCAAATATATAAATTATTCTAATATAAGAGAGTCCCTAAACCTTTATTTGAAACGCTACCATAGTTGGATGACGCAGTCGCTAGATTTTTGAAAATCCATTTGAGAAGCGTGGTCTACGTTAAACCCATTTGCCCTGTGGTTTAACTCGGTACTCGAAAAGAAAATTAGGTTGCCTAAGTTACGCTTCCTTAAAAAGCAATGAGCTGGGAACCACTTCAAGCCCAAGGCTCTTTGTTCACACAACGGCAAAGTCGCCACTGATTAAGGAGGCACTCCATTCACATTGTGCGCGCGTGCGACCAGCAGACCTACATCCAATTTAATTGGTCAGATTTGGTGTTGTGACTTTATGTGTCATTGGCCAGCTTCGGCCAATCAGCAGACGAATTTGGGAAGTGGAGGCATCGATTGGCGCTACCTGCGTCACAGCGATTCATCACGAGTTGCTTCAACTTTGCCTCACGGTCTTGTGTTGTTGTGGCCGTGGCGTGGATCGGTTCGCTGACTAGAGTACCCGTGCATCGTTGTAATAACAATGGCAAGGATGCATGACGATGTAGACAAAGAAAACGATCCTAGTTCCTCGTCGTTATTGGGAAAGAGCTTGCCTAACTTGGAAAGTGGCACCAAGGCCGAGAGCAACGTGAGTCTCTCCCCTTCCCCCCTACTTTTACGCAGCCTCATTTACAAAGAATCATTATTTTCATCAGCATTAAGAGTGTATTTAATTGGCTACCAAATTTATACTGTTTCAGCTAGATCTTGGAGTTACTTCGATAAATGTCAGCCTAGCTTGGTCAAGAGCATTAGTAGAGTCCCTTGGATTAGTGTATTCATGAACTCCCAGTTGTTCTTAATTTTTTTTTTATTTGATTTCATTAATACTAAGACTTTAAAAATTGTTAACTAAAACTAACGATCCACACGTGTAGTCAACACTAGTTACTGTACTTTGTGCCTGTTTACCAATTGTGCGCTTCTTCAAATCTTGCTATTTAGAGCCCTTCAGGCAGTTAAACATCTGACCATATGCTACAATATTTGTTCTCATGCATTTTACACAGTTTTATACTGTTATGAACAGCGATTTGTTTGCCTTTAAGACGACATTCGATTCAAGTAAATGAAATCTTAAGGCTTCATGGGCAAGGGAGTGGTTCTCAATGTTCCGGCATTTCCCTTCGGGTTTTGTGTTTCTCTCATTTTTTGAAGCGGGAACCGTAGGCCTCACTTTTTTATTTGTAGTTTGAATGGGTAGCACGAGGAAGCAATAAAAATTGCCTTCTTTCAAGCCTTTTTGGTTAGCGAATGGAAAATCTTGGCTATCTGGGAGGTCTTTTTCGATTTTAATGTAAACGAGAGTTGAAGAAGCAATGCACTAGCTGAAAACACTCAACCTCAGAGGCCAGTGCTAAATAGTATTGGGAATGGAGTTCACTTAGTCGGAACGGCCTGTGTTAAGTATCGATTTCCTATTAATTCTGCACCGTGGTTACCAAGTGGCCGTTGTTGTCTTGTCTCTGACACAGTAAAATAATCTCTTAAACTCTTTTTTAGTTGTAAGAATTGCTATTTATCAACCCCATTGTTTGTATAGTTTCCGCTCCATTGTCTCGCCAATCTATTGCCCTCAGCCCTTCATCCACCTCGAGGTAACGCTAAGCTAGTGCAATCCTCATTAAGTGATATTTTCACTAACTGTATTAATTCAAATATTGTAAACCATTTCGGAGACACTGGACTACATTTCGGACCACGTCAAACGCAGAGTTCACTCACCTGCTTATTTTGCTTTGAAAATGATAGAAAGTGTTCACTGAATGCCATGCCAATTAAACATTTCACTCGCCCATGGAAGATGAGTCTGTCTATTTTGTTGGACTTCTGACGGATTTATTGCCCATTGTACAATTGTTTTTTGTTCTAACGTTTTGTGGTCCACTTTTTTTCGTACCTTGAGTTGGATCGGTGTGACGACCACTATCACCTATGAAAGGTAGGTAAAGCAAAATAGTAAACTCAGCGAGACTTTCTAGTGTTAGGGTGCGTAATTACCCATCGTCCCACAGGCAATTTTCAGCACAATTTCCAGGAACTAATTGGTATTCTTCACAGGCTATTAGTACATTCGTTCGGGATTTGTTTATGAATTTCCTTAATAAGATTTATCGGAAGCAAGCAGGCCTAGACAGGGATTTGCTTTCGTTAAACCAGTCTGTGGTAATGTGAGTTTTCCAGATACGGTGGATACTGAAGTGAGCATTGTTAATCAAACCACGCATTATTCTTTGCGAATATGCGAAACCTGGCACAATATGCATTTTAATACAAACATCACGAGGTAATAGTCCGAGGATTCTGTTGCCTTATGAAGGAAATAGGGAGATCGGTTTACTTAACAGTAGCTGCTCTTCCATTTGCCCCATTTTAACCGCCAGTTGTTTGTTCAATTCTGAACTGTTCAAGGCTCATGCGAAAAAAATTATTGCTCATTACAGTAAGATTTCGTAATTTATTTCTCACTCATGAAGTGGATATCTCACTGGGCAACGCTCTCCTTTATATGAGCCTTAGTAAGGCAGAGTTGCTATTAATCTAGGACAAAAATAACAGCAATATCTAA
>NW_020170387.1:46960-48399 GCF_000524195.1 Echinococcus granulosus | reverse complement strand
TTACACCAACCTGTGATTTTAAGACCAAATTACCAATAGCACTGAGATGTCACACCACTTTTGTGTCGTTTAAGCGTACATCGTACGTGCCAAGTGCATGATTGACCGAAAAGGAGGTTTAAACTGTTATTGACTTCAAAGTCACAGCTCATTGTGTAGGTGGAAGCTGGAACACGAGGTAAACATGTGTACGATGAGGGCAATCCGTGTTCTGACTACGCGTCCTCCATTTGAATGCGCACTATCTCATCTTCCATGTGGCATTTCGAGGGCAAGAGCAGCTTCTTATTTCGCATTAGTTACCCCCTGAACTTATCACTTGGCTCTGTGCACATGATGTTGAAGTAGTTGTCCCTCTACTACAGCCTCCACCACACTCTTGCAGTTGTGGTGTTGGGGCGGGGATAGGGGCAGGTGCAGGGGTAGGAGCTGGGGGGAACGATGAAACCAGCTGATGACCGACGGAGCTACTAAGGTACGTCGAGGTTTGCCCACACTGTTCTTCATGAGTGAAGCACTTCGATAGTGTGGAGGCTTTGAAATGTGGGAGCTCTTCCCCCTCACCTGTAGCTGATTGAGTGTGCATGAATAAAGTTAGCATAGAGAGGTAATTCATAGTCGCTTTTGTGTTCTTCGGTGTTTTTATCTCGCCTGTGACTCAGAATGCAGCTATTGTCACTCATGAGGCGGTGGTGTTCCATGGATGCGTGAGAAGTAGATTAAGTGTCACCGATGTAATTGGAAGCTTGGCCTGTTGCATTGGTGCTGGTTAGTAGAAGCTGCAGAAGGCGTATTCGTGTCGTGTTTAGCAAAGGTTGGGGAAGAGTTAAGAGTAGTAGCAAGAGGCGTGCTCAAGGTAGAGCCAGGCAGCTTTGAGTGATGAGGCACTGAAGAGAAATTGCAGTTGTAGTTTGGATGAGATGGCCCAAAGTGTTGGAGTGGTTGTCGATGCAGCCAGTCTGTGGTGGTGACGTTATAACTTGTAAAATGCACGTGACTGTTGATGTGCCTCAAAAGGGGTGGGAGTAAGTTTGGCCGTGGATTGGCACAATACCTACGTGTTGCTTTGAGGTGTCATGTCAACATGTTAATGCATGTAGATTGGAGTAACTGGAAAGATGTGACCTGGAGGCGTTCGGTTAGGGTACTGAGTTGAGCTCTGTTACAAAGGAGCAGAAGGTGGTGGCAACATGTGGTGTGAGGAGACAGAACGCTTTGATCCAAATTATTTGAAGAATTTTAATCTAGTGGTGTTGTATCACCATCACCACCACCACTACCATCATCGGCATCATGATGCTACTAACAAAGTGGTAATCACAGTCGTTGTTTTCGTCGGTGTCAGATGATGATGATGATGATGATGATGATGATGATGATGATGATGATGATGATGATGATGATGATGGGGATGATGATGATGATGGTGGTGGCGGCGA
>NW_020170387.1:45658-46860 GCF_000524195.1 Echinococcus granulosus | reverse complement strand
TGGTGGTGGTGGTGGTGGAAGTGGAGGTGGAAGGGGAGGAGGGGGAGGAGGAGTTATGTGCCACTATTGAGACATTAGGATGGGTTGGAGTTTGGCATGTGAAGAGATTGTAGTGGTGTTTAAAGTGAGTGGTGGTAGGAAGTTGGTTTACAGTCTCGTCAAGTAGGAATTGGGGGTGGGATGTGGTAAGGTGGGGTGAGTAGGTGGGTGGGGGGTAGCGGCTAAGGGAGGTGAGGAAACGTGAGTGGATGGCTGTTACCTGTAAATGGGTTGGCAGACGACAGTGGACCTGAAGTCGTGTTGTTGTTGTTGTTGTTGCTGTCATGGTTCACATTTTTCACGCTCATAGTGAATGGCGTCGTTGTTGGATTGTTGGTTGATTGACTTGTAGTGAGACATGGCTTTTGTATTGGAAGATCCGTTAGGTGAACGGAAATGTCATTAGTTATCCCTAGGTGACTCACTCACTACCTACCCAACTTACACTTCTGCAACGCACATTACATCATTCATGCGCCATGTCCAGTGGACTGTGCCTTCTTTGTGTGTGTTTTTGCGTGTGTGCGTATGAGTGTGAGGGAGTTATTCACTAAGGCCTTCCCACTGTAGGCCGAAGAGCAGTTACAGCTGAGATGAATCGGCTCGATGTTATGTGGTTAGAAGTGGGATGTGACTAAGAAATGTTAATTTTGGCAGACACAGACAGACAGGCAGACAGACAGTGAGAAGTGGTGAATTGGTGAGTGGGAAGAGGATGGTGTGTGGAGAGAAGAGGATTGATGGCCTCATACCGTGGCGAAGGTGGTGCGTGGGAAGAAATGGAATGTAGGTTGGGAACGAGGAAGGCACTGCTCCACTTCGTTCTCCCTCTCCTTCTGATCAGCATTCCCAATTGCATCCTCATTTTCTGCATTGCTTTGGTGGTGTTTGGCAGCGGTCAAAGTGAGGGGCGCAGGCCTCCTCGTGGGAACCACATGGGACAAGGTGTTGTTGTGTTGTGTTGTGTTGTGTAAGGGTGGAAATCGCAAGGTTGGTTCACGTTGGGGAAAGATGATTGATTGTTTCGATGTTTAGGGTGACGAATACGACATTGTAGGAAGCGTTCAAAAGTAATTTACTTCTTGGTGAAAGGCTGTATGAACGTATGGGATTGCTATGTAGTCAAGTGGATGGCTTAAGTTTGGACCAGAGAGTGCTGGAGG
>NW_020170387.1:27905-45558 GCF_000524195.1 Echinococcus granulosus | reverse complement strand
CAAGCAAGCACTGCTGATACAAAAATAAAACGGTGAGTTCTATCACTTTTTTAGCATGAAAAAGCGCATGAGAGTATTGGGTTACTCTATGCTTTTCACTTCAATCCATTGAATGCTTTCCGGGATGCTAGATTCATAGGTAGTTGTGACCGGGGACAACATTTTTAGGGTTTTTACTTTTAATCTAGAAGTGAGAATAAAGCAACTTTAGGCACCTAGTATTTTGCTTTACTCTCCTAAGGTCGATGGTGATGGCGCACTGCGTGTCACCTATCAGCAAGCTCAGCCTATCAATCGAGCAACTTGGGGTGGCAAAATCGAGTTCGTCCTTTCCTGTATCAGCTATGCCGTGGGACTGGGGAATGTCTGGCGGTTTCCCTATCTCTGCCACAAGAACGGTGGTGGTAAGTGCTCTCTCTTTTGGATAATGGATCGTCTTTACTATTTTAGCTTTAAAATTTAAATTCATTTATTTTTTATTCTTACTTATTTATTTTTATTTTTTTATTTATTTTTTGAATTTAAATTTAGGCAATAGTCGGCGATGAATGTGGGTCGATATTTAAACTAGTAATCACGTCTATGAACACATTTCCTAAATCAAATACCTTCTCCACTGTGACCAGACATGTTTGAGCAGGTCTTCGTCTAATCTTGACCTTAAAATTAACCTAGTAGGGTACGTGAGTAGCGCGAAAGGGCGCTGAAGTCTGTCGTATTGTTGGTTTATATGTCCTTACCCTTTTTAGGTGCTTTTCTGATACCTTATGTGGTGATGTTGGCTCTTGTGGGTCTACCCCTCTTTTTCCTCGAATTCGCTTTTGGACAATTCGCCAGTTTGGGTCCCATCTCCATATGGAACGTCAGTCCTCTCTTCAAAGGTTAGATCTGCGATCCATCATGCCCATAAGTCACTTTAGCTGCTTTTGTAATATACAAACTTGCTCAAAGTAGCCTCCAAAATCCTAGAAATGTTTTTGTCTAGGACTCGTGTCACGAGTGTAAATTTGGCACCCTTTGGTGGTTCCTTGCCATTACAAGGTGCAGGAGTCTAAGAGTAGTTTTGGTATGGGCGCATATCTGTACTGAGAAATTAGTCTCACAGTTGATACTACCAGGGCCCCATTCACCAGCCTTGTAACCTAATCACGCACAGTCAAATATGCTCTTGAACCATTACCGTCCATCTGCATATGTATTCTGTTAAAATGCATTGTTTTTTTTTGTCAGTTGTTTATGTGCTTATACATTTACATTGCAATCAAAACAGGTTGTCATATCCTATTATCACGTGCTAAGTACTTGGATAGGTGGGTGTTCTTCCACGAGGATTCCCTTTCACTACACGTAGTTTTCTTGAAAGGTTCCCATGTGACTGCTTGAATAACTAATAAATTATCAACTTACTACCTAGCGCATTGGGATGCCATTCTGGTTGAAACAGCTTTCCTTTGACATTTAATCTCGATGTAATTCGGTCCTCATTAAACCAATACCTGTGCTATCAGGTGTTTAGTTGGACCTTGGGAATGCGAATGGTTGATATGTTTTGATATACATTAATCAACTGGAAAGAGCAGTCACAGTCCCATCTCATATGCTGCAATTTCGTTTGATTAATCCGCTTTCAACTGTGAAGTTGCTGCTGGAATAAAAGAGTGAATCCAACGACAAAATCTTCCGACTTCCAAAGTACATGAGTACAGAGGAATTTAGTCAGAGGCTTCTGCATATTTTCTCAAGATGTACCAGAAGGGAATAAACTATGTGTGCACCACCATGGTTTAGGGTGAAACAATTGGATTGCTCTTTGGCCGCCAACTACAGTTGATATGTTGTGTAGATCATACATTGAATTTTTTGGTATTCTTACTACAAATCTATTTAACGAAATTCTAATATGTTCGTACTGGATTCGGTCTAGCTTTATCTAACCATGCGATCCCCCTTGCATAGGCTTTGTGATTAGCTAGTTTGGTGAATGATAAAGGGAGTCGAATGTTCTGATTTTGTTGCATTCCGGACATGTGGGAATTTAATATAATTTTAACCAGCTGATTTTGTTAATAAATTCAATCAAAGTATCCACTGGTCAAAAATTACGCATATGCAATGTCCTCTTGAACAGGAAGTGAGAGGTTGAGTGTACTTGAGCTTGTATTGCACTGCAGGCACTGGCTATGCAATGGTGGCGGGCTCGTGGTTACTCTCCCTCTATTACAACGTGATTGTGGCGGAGAGTCTGCTCTACTTCTTCTACAGCTTCAATAGTGTGCTCCCTTGGACGTACTGTAACAATACGTGGAATGCCAACACCACTTGCATTGACTTCACACGCAATCTCACCGAACTCCTCAGTAAGTTCACTTTCCAAAGCACTAGAAGTTACCCCACGTCCGCCTCTCAGTCGTGACTTATCCCCCTTCCTTTCTCCCCTACCAGTCAGCTCGACTGCGCGGATCACTGAAATCTCGTGGCTACCATGACTGCGTCAGTTATCCCCTTCAATAACGCCAACAATGCGGCAGATACCCACTCTTACAGAAGACTAAATAAATATTATGGTGGGGAGCTAGAGACCATAATATCAGCATAACACTAAGCGTAATTTGAGAACGGTTAATAGTATGCATATCAAATCAACCCGTCAGTGACATTTCGTTAGGAGAATACACGACCTAGAGAGGGATACGGCAAAGTAGTGTTTTAAGTATGCGCTAGTCGATGAATCAGGTGAATTTATCGGCGGAGTTTGTCCCTTCATCCTAACTAGGCGTGATTCACTCGCATTTAGTCATACCTGTTTTTCCTCGCTGGGTTTTAGATTCGAACATTCCCTCCAACATAACGTTCACTTCTCCTGCTGAGGACTTTTACTAGTGAGTTTTACTGTTCCATTTTGATCTTAGATGTTAGAAATGCTCAACGCCACGTATACTCCATTCGAAACAAATAGTTTAAAATCCGGGGATAGGAATGGTACCGACGATACCAAATACCCCAAATGCTATGAACTTTGGACAATGGGTTCAAGAGTAAAGGGAAGTAAAGCTCAACTTCAGGAGGTAGATAGTGGAAAGGAAACTCCCTTACAATAAAGTCCCAGTTTTTAGAGAACAGGAAACCAGTTAGATTTTCACCTCACTTTTTGAAAATAACTCATTTTTTCCCATGCCTCGATCGTACATGATCAGGACTTCATGGAAGTTTGCCTTGTTTATTACTTATTTGCTTTGCTGATAAAACGGGTAAACAAATGTTCCTCTATGTCATGGGTATTTTTGACAATCACTATGCTCGTAAAATAAGGCAGGGTTAAAGTTACGTGTGTCTGATAGTCTCACATCTACAACAACAGGCTCAATTGCGCAGTTTAGTTGCCTTAGATGGGCCAGCAACATCCACGCTTAATGAGCTCCTTGTGCCTACCGTCTCTGCCCGTTTCTGATGTTCTCGAATTGTGAAAGCCATCCAACTGACTTAATCGGAAAGAAATTGCACTTCGCATACTGTGTCATGCATGATGATTTTTATGACTCTTGCTATAAGGATGGAATACAGTCCATACGTGAACCCTATACCAAAATAAGTTCCGAACGCTTGGATGCCTTACTTCGAGAAAGCTCTAGTAATTGGCAATAAAACATTTGGTTAAATCCTGACTCTCATATATCAAGCAGGATGTGAATAAAAGTGGTGATTTACGATTTCTCTTGTGTTACTCGTGGGAGCAATGAGACAATAACATAAAAAAACTATGCGCCTTAATGTAAACTTTTATAAACTCCTATGTACAAAAAGGTAAGCTTTTCAATTTTTCCAATTATCTCATGCAACAGTTTATGCATTTACCCACTTCGGACTGCTTTCCGCCATTTGTAGCATTGAAACGATTTGAAGCCTCCAGTGCGCGCCCAAGTGTAACGGTTCAAAATATTTGAAAGTGTGTTCTTTCTTGTCACATAGACATTCCATCGTACACTACAGAATGGCGTCAATTAGAATAATTTTATGCAATTTAATACAAGGGATGAGTCTTTACTGCTGCATAAATCCGGTATGAAATTCCAAGTACAAGTCTCAATTCAACACACCCACTCTGTTTCTTATGGAATGCCTTCTTTAAATGTTCAAGCTATCACTTCAATTCCGTGGCGCGCTCTAAAAGGAAATACGAACCCCATGGTTTATATCCCAGTATAATTATTAGTTGTATAGCTTTGTTTCCAAAGATATACCTCGGTCTATATCGCCTTATTTCTAACCACGGAAGAAGGGGTAAGAAGTGAGTGTTACATTGCTGCTTTTCACTTCATACACTAAGCGTGCAGGCAGGTATACTTGAGCTGTGTAATCCGCATATGTCGCTGCGTCAGAAAGTCACTCCATGTTAAAGAAGATACTCTTTGTCTATTCGCCCATACCCTTAGCAACGCGTTTGTTCAAGGGTTCAAGAAGTTTAGTCTTCTGTGTCAACGTGATATCCACCAACATGATGTTTATGAAGGCCCCACAGTTTGTCAAGCTACTAATTATGCGCATATTTAGCACTATTTGGCCTTGTTTTTAAATAACGCAAGTGTTCTGCGGGCAGTTTTCCAATGGAACCATGGCTTCAAAAGTTATTGAAACTACATAACGTTCTGCACCCGCAGGAATCGCGAAAAGCTGACTCCTAAGTGGATTATAGAGTCGCAAACGAATGCACAGGATCGGAACATTTCATTTAATGCACAGTATTTCATATATTTTGGAAAATAAATTGTTCTTACCATTTCTCATGATGATTGAGTAAATAATACAGTTTGTATTGTTCAACACGTTTACATAAAATGAGTGTGGAATCAGCTTCCCTAGGCTACGGTTTACGGTAGAGAGTAACTGGATTTGTGAGGGTCTATTTTTAGATCATCAACTGATTTTGCCTATTCGCGCTGCAGCTGCAACATGCATACCCACGCGGACAAGCAAACACTTGACAAGTTCTTAAACCCACTACCCACCTATTTTTTTCCAGCAATCATATACTGCAGAAGTCAAGTGGCCTCGAGGATATGGGTTTGCCCTCGTGGCAGTTGTCACCGGTGCTGCTTCTTGCTTGGATCATCACTGCGCTGGTCCTCATCAAGGGCGTTCAGTCCCTTGGCAAGGTAATGCTTCTAATCCTTACTTCTCACCTCTTCTTGGTCACTAGGTTTCAAAATCCCTAATGTAAGAGCTAGTCTCATTATTACCCAAATCCACGATTCTGCAGGCGGTTAAGTCAAGCTTAAGCGTTCTCTCCTGGTTACAATGGAATTATTTTTACATTCTGATTTTATTTCATAATGACGGTTCAAACAAAGTCATACCCCTTACCGATGTAATAGGCGTTTTACTTGCTATTTAGTCAAAAACTCGGTATCCAACGTGGAATCCCTTTTTGAGCAGCATCAGTTCTTAATAAAATATTTCCCACAGGCATTTGAGTCGTAGAATCCCATCAACAGGTGTGGGTTCCCAAATTCATTAAAATTTGTGCATTACATTCACGCTGTTTTATTCCCAAAAACCCCAGATTTTAATACAATGCAATGATCCCTTAGATTAATTTAAGTATGCTACGAAATTGGAATTACTTAAGCTCATAGCCGGCTGTTCTAGCTTACTTTACTCATAAAGGAACTTATTCACAATAAGGTAGAGTAAGACATTAGCTAAAATAGCACGATAGTAGAATGATTTGTCGAATTCGACAAACTTATGCCACAGGTTGCTTTTCAACTACGAATTTAGGTGTTTGTAGTGCACTTAGGTCTGATGGGAGGTAAGCTTTTTATCGTACGCAAGTGGCATTTTCCCTACATGCCACATTTGTACATCGTTCGCTCCAATGGTTGCCCCTTCTCAACTTAAAAGTAGTATTTTTGCTTCATATGTATTGACGACAGCATTTGAGAGTTTTTTCCCTTTGCAACACAGAGAAGTGCCGTCGTATAAGTAGTTCCCCATCCGGTAAATGCCATTAAAGTCGATCGAATTCGCCAACTCATACCTTCATCATAACTACAATCTTTAGATCTTGAGGCAAATAGCAGTAATAGCTTTTCATCTCTGATGACAAGATGACAATTCCTTACCCCAGAATGGTAACTCAGTCATGTGTCTCGGCAGTCGCTTCAAAGTTGAAAGATATCTTTTCTGGATTGCTACGGAGCTACTTTACAGGATTTCTACTGCATCCAAGGGAAGTGGATGTGTTTCAAAGCTGCCCTAAGTTAAACTGCCATTACCATGACAGCATTTTTCTCATTGTTGACTGCAGTAAGTTGCATTTAGCACTGACTGATCGATCATGTTGGGTTTATCTGACAGGTGAGTTTTGGCTGTTACAAGGTATTTATTTGGAGTAGATAATGCAGATAACGAGAACATTGGTTCTTGCTACCCAAGAAATCGTTTCTGAACGGCGCCTTCAAGCTACTTTAATACTAATCCCAATTGAAGTAGCTATGCCGGGAGGTTCGAAACTTTTAATCTCAGCAGTAGAGAAACCATACACATTTATTAGGGTTCTGAAACAACCCATCCAGAGCTGCAGCGATTGAAAGGCATCATATGAACGCCAGTTGTAACAAACTAAATGATATACTAGTATACTGGCATCTGCGAGAGTTTTTAAATAAGCCTTCCGTTTAAAAACTGCAGTCTCTCAGTCTTTGACTGCCGGCCATTCCGTTTTTCTTTAAAACAGTCTAGTCAAATATTTCCGGTGTTTTGTTGAGCATTCGGCTCAAAATAAAATAAACATCTTTGTCTTCTTTCACCAAACAATTGTGTCAAAATTATCTAGGTTATAAATGTCGCCGATGACAATGGATTTGAATTGTTCCCCTTGTCATTCGAAAAGGAGTAAAATACGACTAATATTTTTAATGTCTGAGAAAGTGTGTTTATGATTTCTTAATTTAGACCGAACTGGGGGAATCAGAGACGTGAAATGTGCTAATTCAGTGATATTTCCATTGAAAAATCAGTTGTTAGTACATCGTGGTGCTCCCTTGCGCACAATCTCGGATGTGAACTTACCTTTTCCCATTTTTCCCGAAAGGTTTCCTACTTCACAGCCCTGTTCCCCTACCTGATCCTCTCAGTGCTGTTGATCCGATCACTGATGATGGAGGGCTCTCTGCAGGGCATTCTCTACTACCTGACACCCAAGTTCGATCGCCTTAAGGACCCACGAGTGTGGGTGGATGCCGCAACGCAAATCTTCTTTTCCCTCGGCTGCTGTTCTGGGTCTCTCATTGCCATGTCCAGCTTCAATCCTTTTAAGAACAACTGCTGTAGGTTAGTGCATGCGAAATTAATATCTCCCTCAGCCACTCTCATATGCCTCCCTTTTACACTTTTTTATGTAAGGATCAAGGCCACACTGTTATCCAGTTGTGCACTTGGGCGAGAGGCACCAGTAGCCCTAGTGAGATAGACTGCCTTGGTCGCAACACCCTCTGCTTCCAACACCGTTCATGCTTCTTATGGGCACTTAGTGACTAAAGGGATTAAAGGGTTTTTATTTTCAAAAAAATTAACGCAGGGTTAGCCAAACTCAGGTGGGTGTTGTGTTGTGACAAATGGAGAAGTATTAGGGAAATTATTTTCTTAGTTTCAACATCAAACTAGCCGTAATTTCACATGCTTACATGAGGTCCTTAAATGATAGCATCATGTTATTTTTATCTAAAATGCATCGCCTGATAAATGTCTCTGGAGTGAACGATGATTAGATGTATGCTGTTTTAGAAAATCCACTGTTCCTTGACAGTACCTTAAAATGCCCTTTTTCTCAGCAAAATGTTTAATTTGTGTACAATCCATGCGCCATTTCCGTTTGAAATCGGCCTATTTTTGCACGCAGCCTCCTCTATTACCTAAAAATCGGTCAAGGATGCACTTGTGCAGTTGAAAGGTTCCGTTGCTTGTACACTTTGTGGGCTGATTTGAAAAAGTATTCAGGAAATTTCAATTTATCGAAGCACCCTTGAGTAGAAAGTCGAGCCGTAAGTATCTATTATAATTTCGGTCAGCCTTTCTATCACCACAGTCCTTTCCGTAAACCGGTATTATGCCTCCTGTTACATAACCACCGCGAAGTTTGCTCTTTCTCTTTGATATTGACACGCTGGCTACTAGTACTGCGCGTCTGTGCCGCCCCAAATTTCTTATCCGGGCTATATGTCATTTTTTGATTAAGGAGTAATCACATCTTTTCTTTGAGCGGTAGTTGAAGTGGTCGAAAAATTAATGCCTTTTAGTGTCACATTGGAACAACAAAGCAGCTGGATAGCGATGGTCGATTCGCCTCAGACCTTGATAACTAGCACTTTAACACGATTTTCTTCACGACTTTGCCACGGATTTATTTCAAAAGATGACCCATATCGCGAAATCTAGGGTGCGATAATAATGGTTGAGGAAGATATTTCCATTGACTAGCTGTGTCGATACTTTCAAGGATTTATCTATCAACGGATCATGTTGGATGTGCAAAATATTTAGGATTAAAGAGAAGTGCTTTCATAAAATTTAATTGTTTGGGGAGGAAACTATTTTGAAGAAATACTTGCTCCCTAACTAGTTTAGTATTCCCATTCTCGTAGATCTTACCTAAGATCCACGTTAAAAAAGGATTTCAAGGTTATTATTAATGAATGCGGATTTCCTCTGACTGTAGAGTTCGTTTCGGTTCACGGCAGTTTCGAGGTGATACAGTGATACACTACTTTAATAACTTACAATTGGGATAGGCGTGATAATGCTAGAGTCAGAAATGGTCCTAAAAATCGACATTCGGTGTCGCAATAAACTGAAATCTTGTGTCTTGATAGACACGTGTTCTGTAAGGCATACACACGAGGTAGTTGAGTTAGCCTATGTTTTGTTTGCTGCCCTATGCTAAACCTTTCTCCCTCTGCTTCAGAGACGCCATTATTGTGGCCTGCATTAACTGCTGTACCTCCATATACGCCGGTTTCGTGGTGTTTGCGAGTCTTGGCTTCATGGCGCACCAAAAGAACGTAACCATGGACAATGTCGCCAAGTCGGGTGAGTGTTCCACTTCTTTCGCCATTGGTCAGCCTGACCTTGGGACTACGCCATTTCGACCAATCCTGGCGGTCTATACATTTTTCTTCGAATTAGCTTTACTTCATAGCACCGTTACTGATGTTAATTGTGACGGGTTTTAATGTATTATGAGCAGTACTACCACATTTTACCACCACCATATAAACCTGTTTGCATTCGCTTTGAGACCACATTGAATCCTCTTCATTCACGTAACAGCGGTACTATCTCGTGGGAAAGCTAAATTGTCCTATAGAATTCGATGAAATGCATACTTCTAGCTATGACAGTTGATAAGCATCGACTGAATGGTATTAGTGACAAATAGAAAGGCAGACGCAGAATATCAAGACTATAAAAGTGGTGTGTAGTTTTTAAGAGAGCACCCAAAACTCATGAACACAAGATTTCTGTAATTCAGGAGGGTTGAATGGTTGTGATTTTTTAATCCCAGGCAACTTTATATCATTCACATATGATGATTCTAAATACAGTCTTCCACGACACGAATCACAGCTTATTTCCAAGTATATGCTAGAATTCTAGTCCTGAAGAGAGCTGCTATTTTTTCTTTCATACGATTGCTAATTTGACGGTTGCATTAGATTTTAAACCAAAATCAACAACTCAGTTATTGTGATGACCTTTGGGCTGTTTAAAGGGCCGGGCCTGGCCTTCGTGGTATATCCAGAGGCGTTGTCACAGATGCCCTTTCCCGCCATCTGGTCCGTCTTCTTCTTCTTCATGCTCTCTACCGTTGGCTTGGGCTCCCAGTTCGCCATTGTTGAGACTGTCATGTCTGGCGTTGAGGACGAGCTCCGACGTTTTAACCTTCTCACCAGCAACTGCCTTAAGTATATCTTTCGGTATGCCTTTTTCTTCTACCCATACACTTTTGTTTGAACGAGTGTTGCTTCCTCGAAACCTCTAAAATCCTCCATTTGTTAATATTGTCATATATCGGTCAGCCATCATGTTTCAGCATCACAAATGGAGTGTTTAGCTTAATTACGGTATGTGACTGCTGCGTTTTCATTTCAAAAACAACAAAGTTTTTCTTTACATCGGTGGACCTTTCATTCACAGACATGCAACGTTTCACTTTCGAAATGCGCTCAAGCATGTGTACACGCATGCTTCTGTTGACCGGATTCCAGCAATCCGAACTCTCTCGCATCGTTCACTTGCACGTTTTTTTTTGCGTGACTTTTTCTACCCCAGTGTCCCTACGTGCTATGCGCAACTAACTGTTGACTAACTCGCAGTTGCATATTGGCGTGGACACGAAGCTCCCGGCCTGCTGCTCCACTTCTTACTCCTCTCCTGCGACGTGATTAATATATTAGTCGTCTTTTAATTCTTTTTTTCTGGATCACTTAGAGTTGTATATCGGGTATCCGTCAGGGATATCAGCAGCTAGACTGATGGTTAACGATACAATGCACGCCTTATCGAAGTGTTTTCTCCTACAAATATGGGAATAAAGTAACCCGGTAGATCCACCACTGGGTATTTGCCTGACAGATTTATAAACAATACGGGCATCCTCAGAAAAAAGCTCTGGGGTGGCGGAACTAGAATGGTATGTATTAATTCGGTATTCCATTAATTTTTCTATTCACTAAGAGGAATAACAGACAATCGGGTAGCGATCCATTCTCCTATTGACGTAAATGCATTTTCACAGGAATACGGTTTTGTTCAAACTTTTCCGTTTTCCATGAGAAAATAAGCTGACTTTTGACTCATCCATTATTCACGATTTAGTCTGTTCAAATGGAGATATCGTTGAAAGACCGTCGGACTCCATTTCTGAAGCTAATTTGAAACTAGTTTTGAAGTATTTGATGTAATTTTAAGCGATTACGCTGTTCAAGTGAACCTTCAGGCGCTGAATTTATACTCAGTAGCTTTTTTATAAACCGTTTATGTAAAAGGGACTCTTACACCGAATATTTCATGATACCTCTTGTACAAATTTTAACTACCAGTCTGGTGGATTCATCTTCAGCAGCGAATCAATAGATGAATTGGTCTTTTATTTAATTCAACAACCTGTTTGAACTCGATTTGTAGGCATTCAAAACATGAGAAATGCTCCACGAAGTTAGGGCAAACAGACCATCTAGCAGTGTCATTTGAACTGAAGGTGTTTATTCCTAGTCTCTACTCGTCAATAAGTGATGGGAGATTAAAGTGGAATGTAATCGCACCTACATCTGCCATCGTACGGTGCTGAACAAGCTGCACGAACTCCCTCTATAAATTCCCTACATTTTTTTCGCTTTCTAAAAATACGTATCTCGTCGGTTTGTCCAGTCACTACAATTGGTTTTTACGCAAGAACAAATGTCAGAAGTTTTGTAGAAGTTTTCGCTCCTTGTGTTTTTGGGACTTTATGTCTCAAAGGTGTTTATGTTGGCGTTGATACTTACTGTGGTATTTCACCGCCAACTCTTCAAATTCCAAGGCTTTAAGAGCGATTTTCATTTTTCATTCCTGAGACCGCTTTTGAAGCGAATTCTGAGGTAAGAAATGGTCCCTTTTCCAAAAGAATCATTTAGTCTTCCGTATTCTTTGTTCTGAACTCCCACATGTGACAGACTGGCCAATTGAGATGACAGATCACGTCCATCCTCTGTCAGTAATGCATTCAGCGAGAACTGGTAGTAGTGGTTTCATTCACGTGATAATTTTTTTATGACTTCGTAATAATCATTTACCGGCGGTACCCGCGCCCCGACGTAGGGTATCTATTCTGAGTCAGCCAAGTAAATGCACACACCACAGGCTCGATTGGCATTCGAATAGAGTCGCGTTAATTCATGGATTAAGCGGTTCGACTCATCCGGGTAGAAAGAGAGAGAGAGAGAGAAACAGAGCAGCCTGGGCGGTGGTCCATCAGTCCGTACCGTAGCCACTGACCCTAATTCCTCCCGCGGACGCATAATATGGCGACGGAGCAGAAGAGTACAAGGTCTACTCCAAGTTGCACCATTCTAAAGAAACGAAGTTCCTGTGATGCTCTTTTTTCTACGGGCCTCCAAGGGGGGTTGGGCTGATTTATGCACCAGCACTCCCCATAGGTGCACATTCTAAGCTCATTTTTCACATATTTTACGTGCTCACAAAACTACACATCCAAACGTGTGATAAATTTGAGAGTTTTAGGTCTTTTTCAGTATTTTTCAAATTGAATCTGACGATTAGCCATATATGCAGATGAGTTAAGATGAACAAGTGGTCGCATTTCGTAAACTAGTTCAGCACTGCTCACCGTCTCCCTTTTTTTAATCCTACAGAATTGGTCTCTGCACGGTGAACTTCCTCCTAGGTCTGCCGATGGTCTGCAGAGGGGGGTACTACCTCCTCTTCCTCATTGATTGGGCCATGTCCGGCTACCCACTCATGTTCATCTGCGTCACCGAAATTATCATCATTTGCTACTCTTACGGTAAACAAATGAATTCATTATTGTTTTTGCATTCTATGATATTAGGCGGACAGGTAAAAGTGATAGGCGTTGCTGTCGAAAGACCCATGGAATATAAATCACCTTGTAGATTATATTGAAGGACATATTTCACTGAAGTAGAGTAGATCAGTACTTTAGGTAAACCCCTCGCTCAGTATTTGAGATTTTGTTTATTCAGATGATGGGAAAAGTTCGTGTTTCCATTTTAGCGTCCAAGTCCCCGGTGTATTACTTTAAAATGTGTACACTCCTAGGAATTTTAGGAGCGCTTTGGTTGTCAGCCTCTGAAAATAACTGAAAATTAGTTTATCAGCCCTACAGAGTAAGGTTGAATCTTGGGAACAATCGCGATCATTCTATTTCCTTTAAATTTCTTTATCCTAAACTTCAAATGTAGTTGATTGATAGTTTGAAATTACATTGTTACGTAGGTATGTGATTGCGAATTAACACAGCTTATTACGGCGTATATAAGGCCTAGGCATTAAGCACACCCGTCTTGTGCATTTTCCAAACTTTAGGCATGTGAAAGCCCCACTTCTTCCTTGATGGCAGGAAGTACTGCGACCGATGTAATAGTGATAAATAAAACAACTGACACATAGTTTTAGTCTTTGTAAGGTATCAGAGTGTCAAGGGTGTGATCCCTAATGCAGATTCGTGTTAGTATCGACAAATTTGATAGTATTAATAAGAGGGTAAGGCATAGAAACAAAAGAATTAAAAGCATCTTTCGACAACCAAAGGGTGTGTGAAACAGTTGAATATATGTACTTGTTGTTGGAAGGATTTGCTGAATCCGGATCTTCACCATCGTCTGAGGTGTGCTTTCACACCCACGACCGGTGTTTCACGGTGGACGCGGCGATTTGTTCGCAGGGCTCTGCTGAGTCATCGAAGCGCTTGCTAATCGGTGAATAGGCGCGCATGCAAAGCAAAGTGACTATGCGAATGTTGTCTTCGATCCACGTCGAATATTTAGTTTCCCTGTGGGAAATGAAGACAATTGTTACCAAAATATGCAATCCATTCTGAAACATCGGCTTCACGAAGATCGAATTACCAGTTAGGTCGTTCATAGAAGTGGTTCCCATACTTTAACATATCCAGTTGTCCAAGCTTCGGTAACAGTCCTCATTTGCGTCGTATAGTTAACGCTACTGAAAAAGTGACACCGTGGTTGGCATTGCTTCCGTGGTAAATGCGTTGAGTCGTGAATTGAAATGCGTTTCTTTCGGCACGTGTTTTGCTCATTCGGTGTTATTGCTATTCATTGTAATACTTTAGCAAATTTACCTTATCACTTTTAGTCTGCCTAAAATGTGAAGATGGGATAAAGTTCCGTGTAGCAAATGTATGCTATCCGGTGAAGATGGGGCACGTGGAGTTGTCTTAAATATTATCAGTAGTACAAAGATAATGCGTTGGACATGGAATGGTAGTTCAAAACTCCCTCGGGTTGTCAATGTTCCATCATTAGGGAGAGATATAATAATTTGTGGCTTTTGACACCCAAAATTGTTAGAGGAAGTACATTAAAATAGAATGTAATCGTTTATTTACCAGCAGAATCAGGCGGTAGTTGATTGCTACGGCATGTTGTTGAAAGTTCCACGATCTTGTGGAATTTTAATAAGACCAATCTTTTCATACTCACGGTGTGATCGCTACTACTACAGGATAATTTGTTAAGGAAAGACAGGAAGCACTTGAAACAGACCATGATCTTCTATATAAACTGACCCAAACGATTCATTCACGTCATTTACTACATATGGGTCTGATGTTTTTTGACTACACACTAGTGAGAAGTCTCCAAACAAGGCTTAAAAGGTTTCAAGGAAAGAAAACATGGAAAAGAGACTGTGCTGGGAGCAAAAGATGTTAGGTAGTACAAGTAATGTACATTGGTCTTGAGAACTTTTAATCACCTTTGTGCTTGAGGGTACGCAACGTCTATGCTTTAGAGCTACAATTTGATTTAATGCTTGTCGAAATAACAGTTTAGAATAAATCAGACAAGTGTTGTTACCCTCTGCAAAGGGTGTTATGATCCGATGTATTGAGAGACAGGAGTACATCAAGAGTCTTGATGTTATGTGTCGTATGTAGGCCTGAAGCAATTCCGGAAGGACATTGAGTTAATGATAAATGCTCGTCCCAATTGGTACTGGCGCATCTCCTGGCTCATCACCACACCGGGTATCACCATCGCCTTAATTGTATTCTCCATGGTGAGCACCGCAGAGCTGCAGCTGGACAACTACGTCTTTCCGCATTGGGCTCATTCGCTTGCCTATCTCACCGCCGCCTTTCCCATTCTCTGCATTCCTCTCTGGTTCTTCTACAAATACTGCCGTGAAGGGGGATGGATTGTACGTACCTACGTAAATTACTATCAGTAGCAAATATATTTTGCTACTGCCAGTTACAATTTATCCTTACGAAGGTCATTTTTTTAAATTAAATCCTTTAAAGCAAATTTAGGGTATCCGTGTATATCTCTCCCCAAGGCGTAGGCAAATCTAATGAATGTGAGAATCTGTCTAGAGCAACTTCATTTTTGTGGATCCAGAAATCCTTCAAATGTTCCAATTGGTTCTATTGATGTGTTGTAGTCAAGGGATAACGCCTGACCCCAGTGATGAGGGTTAGAAAAGATACTAGATTTGCCAGAACAGACACATTGGATAAAATATTAGCTTATACGGCCTCAAATAACCGAAAATGGCCATCTATGTGTCAGGATCTATAGTTAACCCACACGGTGGTGCCAAGCGTGATCAGCCATTGAGCAGAAACTAATCAAATAGGCGTTTGTGCGTGTGATCGTTATTGATCATCCAGTCATATATGATCCTATATTCGTCCTGAGCTGTGCCCATGGCCACTGCGTTGGCGCTGTTGTGCTACCATTTGGTCTGTGTATCTGCATTCCAACAAAGCGAGAACGTGTTCCATAAGAATGCCCAAATCCGATTTACTGCTTCTTGTAGATGCAAGTGAAATTACTTAAAGCATTTTCTTAAACTGAACACCTTAACAAGGCGTTGAAGCATTGCATAATGGCTTGTTTAGGAGTGTGTGGGAATGGGCTGTAAAAAATACGCTTTCAATAATCTGTTAGATCAGAATGCAAGTGCCGATTTGTAGTGGGGAAAACCACTCAGAATAAGTATATTTTGTCGGAAACGGGATGTTGAGGAAATTTCTGTTGACATCACCTCTGGAGCATGTCCTTCATTTACATTAAATGCTGTCGCTTTTATCCGAATCAAGTCGAAGATAAGCAACGCTGCGATAATTTTTAGGCCTTAAGTTTATATCATGACTCGAGTTTATATTCATTAAGTGAAGAACCAAACTCATTCAAAGTGCTCTCAAATCAGATAGCTTTTGTAAGGTTTGGCTTTTTTGGGGTCGTTTACGTGGTAAATCCCAATGATTTATTTAATTTATTTCAGTCTTAATTAAATCCTTATTCTTTGGTCAATTTAAACCAGTTGCATCAGTATAACTGGCTTCAGTCACTACAAGCACCTCTTGCATGCGTTCACGAGTCTTACTTGTTACGTGTAGCAGTTTCTTCTATTTCTCGTAATTTCAAAAATAGGACGAACAAGAAAAGAACTCAGTTCTCGTTTCCTAGTGTCTTTTCCATTTCATTCAATTGTCGATATATAAAGTTGCATTTTTCTTGTGCTGGTTTATCCATGCAAAATTTCCTAACAAAATTATGCTTTCAGGTGCAATCGAATTGATGAAACTCTAAAAGTAATCACCAGCTAAAGTGGGAGACGCGCTCTCTTGAATATTCATTTTCATGAGTTATCAAGAATTTTAAGATCAAATTATAGATGCCGGGGATGTCCACAGGCCGAAAATTTGTGTGAATACGAAAGTAACGGCGGGCCTCATGACTGCATACATTTAAGCAGTAAGCGAGAGGAATCTCCACACATCCGTTTGATTCTGTAGCTCTTCACGGAGTTCTTGAAGCCAGTTAACGAGTGGGGTCCGGCGCAGGATGAGCACCGTGCCGAGTTCATCTCAATGATACGCTCCAACGACTCTTTGCGGCACAACGTCGGCAGTAGCCAAGTGTGCATCAGCAGCACTCACATCCCGCCCGGTCTCGCAGACCCCGAGAACGGAGTTGCCGGTGGTGGGGACAGCAGCGGCCGACATCGGCGCATCCTCATTGGTAACAGCAGCGTGGTGCTGGACTCGGAGGGCGGCTTTTTTCAGAGCAAACTCAGCGTTGCGGAAAAGCTCACCATAGCGCATAATCGTGAGGTCGCGAAACGCTCTGGCGTCGATCTCAGCCATCTCGATGCCGAGGCTTTAACCGCTAGTCAAATGGTAAGCTTTTTCTCCTTCCTCTTCTACTCTACCTCCAGCTCCACCTTGTACCACTCTCATGTGGTAGTCCATCGGGTTTAAGTGCTGTTGATGGGATTTAAGCATGGCGCCAGTCATGGCATTGGCTCGCCTCAGGTCTCATTGTCACCCCACCTTCGTTTTAATATGTAATGTGGGTTTCATACGTCGAATGAACTTAACAACACCAATGTCACTAACTTTTGCTCCAGTTTGTACGATTAAACGAGCACATTTTTAGAAAACTACTAATTTGTATTTGGTTGAGAGAAAATGCTGGTTCCCTAAACCCTCATATTATTTACCCTACAGTACATGCTCATGGTTCATCAACAGTTTTGCTAGTCGTGATTTCTGCTCGTGGAATGCTATTTCTAGTATGCATTAGTGTATAGTCTATCCAAGCTTGGAAATGCTTGACCTATGACCTTGAGAGCAGTTGTAATCTTTCATCCCTGTCAAGGGAAACGGCAACACAAGTGGAATCACTCTTATTGTTAAGCAGTTGTTTTATTCACCTTGGATTTTCGGCTTCCAGTCTCATGGACACCACCACATCAGTGGTCGAATGTTGAGTGAAATAGCTAAGTAGCTACCGGCAAATATTACTTAGTACAAGATAGAGACTAGAGCAGAGCTTAACATCCTCTTGGTCCCTTTGTGCTCTAGGTCTAGCCCATCGTGTGTTGAATC
>NW_020170387.1:26505-27805 GCF_000524195.1 Echinococcus granulosus | reverse complement strand
CGTTCATTATATTTGATATTTTGAAAGTCCTGTGGTAGGTTACCACTGTTTGATATGGAGCAATAGGTGGAGCGAAGTGACCACAAGACGTCAGAGGAAATCGAAAACTGCTTCATATGCTTCATTCTAATTTTTGAGTTGGGATGTGATACGCGGTGATGGTTCATAAGTTAGCTCATAGGTTATTAAGGTCTGCTCCACATAGGTCTTTTGCTTGGATGTGTAAAAGTGAATGGTCACTCTACTGCTTCACAGAGACCAGTAATATGGCGATTTGTGCAGTAGAGGGAGGCCTGTCTCGATTGCACATTTCACCGGCTAGTACCTCGGTCCTCACGATCCTACCTCTGTTGCTATTCTCTACGTTTAGGGGTAACTTAGGCACTACACGTGAAGATGGAAACAGTCTCAAAGTAGCCTAATAGTATAGGGAAAACTAAAATTTTTAACTTTTTGATAAAGCGCGTTTAATTCGAGAGCTGCTTGCTCCACTTCCTTTCAACAATGAGCTTATTTTCGAAGGTAAAGTGGTTAGAATATTAATCTTTTTGAGAAAACCTCGACATAGCCGATTGAGGGCATAAACACACTGGCCCACGACAGTAAACAAATTCTTAACCACGCATTGGTACATGTGTGGGCGTATAGAGCAGGGCGGTTGGAGTTTTAAACGCTATACTTGCACACACTTGCAATTAATCACACGCTACAAGATACAGTCAGCACTGTGGATAAGTATCCTTCAACTGCTGCTCCTCCTCCTTGGGTCTGCCTCGCTCCACGAAGTGGCGGACAGCAGGAAGGAAGGTGAAGAAGCGATGGAGGAATTTGATAAGGCTAAAGATGAAAGCTTTCTCATGCAGGCGCAATGCGTTTGGCAGAGACGGGGGTGCAAGCGTCAGAGAATATTTTGAAGACGCCAATGAAGTTCTGGACTTTTTACTTTCTCGAATCTCCTCTTATAAGTACTCACCCCTTTGTCTAATTATCACGGAAATTGACTGCGATTCAATTATCCCTCCTGATATATACAGATATAGGAGCTGCATCTAAATAAACTAAATCTCAACCTTAGAATGGAACAAATCAAGTTTTAGAGAGCGAAATTGTCTTCATTTTCACCACTGATCCCTGCTACATGTGCACATTTATCTCGACGTTCAATTGGAAAGCTCCAATCCTGATTTACTAAGATGGTGAAACAATTCTGTTGTATTCACCGTTCCCACAGATTTGTGTGTCGTCTAAACACTCATTACAGCTTGTCTGCTGACCAATTTTTTAAAGGAACTACCCGGGG
>NW_020170387.1:14814-26405 GCF_000524195.1 Echinococcus granulosus | reverse complement strand
CTTCTCACCTCTCTTCAAGGACACAAACTTCCAATATGGAGATTTCCGATCCCCTTTGAAGTACGTATGCACTGTACTTCGTGCAGATTGCGTTTTAAAAGGGAGCATCTTACGTATATAGCAATGTCAAACATTTCTCGTTGTTATGGCTGATGCTTGTGATCAAGAGCTGAAGTATATTTTCTCAGCCAAATACGTCGATGTGGACGAGTGCCTTGACGATGCCTTCCTTTCGGCGTAGCTTGGTACACATCAGCCACACATCTCATTTGCGAATACACTCCCTTGAACTCGTCATTGGTTGAATAGGCAGCAGGGTTCCTGCAGATCCATTCACTTTAAGCCTAAATGTAATGCGCAATATTTCAAATTTATGTGTGGGAACACACGAATGCAGAGCAGTTGCTGTCAGCTAGCCGATGATAGGTTCCCCTCCAGCCACTTAATTACTCAAACATTACAACCAGGATACTCTACAGTTCTAAAGCGACACTACGTGTCCTTAATTTCTACAGAACTTATTTTAAACACCAGAAAGGACTAAAACATGTGAATTTATAAACTGACAAACACATGCGACACACATTAACTAAAGCGAAGTATTCAAACAAGTTATAATTTAATCGTCTAATAAATTCTAAAGCAATTTTTACACGCATGTGAATGCACTGAATGACGGACCGTTTCAGCTGTAGCACAAAACTACGAGAATGAGATTATTTATAATGAGGTAGAATCCTACATCTATTTTCTTGTTACAAACTCCAGAAGCCTCGCTAAGGTACGGTTCAGCACAAGCATATTTTTACGAGTTACTGAACAACCTGTCATATTTGTGACGCTGAGCTGAGGTGAGAAATTGAGGCACCGGAAGTGTGACACCGATAGCGAAATTCAACCGTGGTGACTGTACACTGATCTACACGAGGCCATCAGAATGGGGAATGAGATAGCATTCTGCTGCTGTCGGCCATGATTACCCTTAAAAACTCACACAGGTTGATATCATGCCAATTTTTTACTATCGTCAAAACCTTTAAGGACGTAGAGTCTCCTCAAACGCCTATTTGAAATTTCGACTAGAAAACGAACAGGACTTGCCATTCAAAATACAAAATTAACAGTTATAAATAGTTTGTCGTCCTAGTAATTAGCAATATTGGTCACAAATTTTTTAGAATGGTGCCTCTTATCTACTTATGGTTTGTGTGTGCACACTTTCTGGTAATATCGAAATCTTTCCAAGAAGATTTGATGAGGATGTCAAGCAAGAGTCATGAACCTCTCGACTGAATAAAAATTTGGTGACACGCCAAATAAATGGGTTGAACTCGAAGGAGAGGCCAAGAATTCCTCGTACTCGTGAGAATGGACCCCTCAGTTAACCTCCTACTGATTTGTTGCAATTTTATGTCGATTCCCTCGACGACTGCCAACTGCCACTATCTAAATTTATCTGTCACTCGTGTTCAGGGGTGTATCGAGTGAGTCAGACCATACAATACAGTGAATCGGCCCAATGCAGTCCAATTTAGCTAATTCCCTGCATGCTACATGAGTTGCCCTTTGATCTGACCATGTTAATTTGAAATGGTATATGGTTCAGCGCACTCATCAATGGATGGAAAATTGCAAAAATTTCGAAACGCTTGCAATCTCACATGATTGTACGCATGTGTTCTGGATTACTTGTTTTAGCACTTCGAAGCCCTTGAGACACTTCAAAGCCATTATGAGGAGTTCAGGTTTGGAAGTGGTCTTATATAAATATACTAATGACTGTGAAACTATTGGCCACACTTCAGGCTGTCCAAATCTCAGGCAACCAAAACAGGTCCACGCAGATTAATTAACTAATTTGGAACTGCCCAGGTTCGAATTTAAACATTGAGTTTGAACGATAAACAGACCATTCGAGTCATTTATAAATAACCCCATATAGGGTACCCAAGGCATTCCTCACACGATTACCATAAGGCCTGCATTCACACAGTATGCCATCACCACCAACTCTGGTCTGTCTTTTTCTTCTCCTCTCATTCACCTCACACCCAGTCCTTACCAACATCGTGACAGATGGTGGCGCTCTGTCAAAGCTGAAGACGGATCTTTCCGAGGTGCCTGACCATCCGGAGAATGATGAGGTTGCTGTGAATGTGGACGAGAATGAGGAGCTGGATGGGCCTGATGAGGGCGATGGAAGAGAGGGTGGCCTCATGCCAGCTGCATTGCGTAGCCGCTGGAGAAGGATCAACTGTGGTCCTCGTCATGGAAGTAGAAGGTCCCAACGCTTGCCACGTCCATCTCATCCTCCTCGTCTTCCTCAAAGATCATTTGCTCTTGCCTGATCCCATACCAATGCACTCCACATAGAGCAGTGTAATTTAGAAATTGTCTGAGTTTCCCTGGTTTGCTCTATCTCTCCTTTAGTAAATGTGGAAAATGTTGTAATCCTGTTTTCTACGTAAAGTTATGTTAATCTACTACAGTCGATTAAAAGCTTGTGTTTTCTAACTGTTTCATTTTCTTCTAGAGAACCTTCTTCGTTAAATTTGGTTTCAACTTTTCATCGGTTTGACCACGTGATTGTAGAGGCAGGACAGTGCTTCCATTTTCACTTAGGCGTCCTCTGTGAGTCTTGCTAGTGGCAGAATCGCCTTAAATGTATACTTTAAGGTAGAATTAGAGAGGGAGGTCGAAAGGGGGGTGGGAGTGGAAAAGATGGAGAGAGGAGGGAGGGAGAAAGAAACAGCGTAAGTAAAAGCAACAACCGGACTCCAACTAATCTTGGTTAGTAAATCAATTATAGCAATAAGTGGACTGATCAGGTTCAGAACTGATACTTTATGGGACATTTGTTAGCTTCAAGAATGCAGAATGAAACAAGAAATTTAACAGGCTAGAGCTCAGAATGGATAATCGTATAACATTAGAAAACTATGCATTTCGGCAGCAAATAATGAACATAATTTGGTGAGAATAAACGGAGCAGAAATCCAAATAAAAATGTTAATTCAAAATATAACCTTTAACTAATCAGAAGTTCTCTACCATGGAAAAATATTGTATAGAAAATCGTGCAGTGAAATTGAGCCCCTCGGCATTATACGGAAGGTGTGGTGAGTGATTTTATTTAGTCGTACTGGATGGAAGCGGTAAATGAAGAACATTGGCGGTGCCAAGAGTGAACTCTCCGATCAAAATTACTATTTGAGAGTATGTGATTGTCATAGCTGCGGGAAGAAAGCTCTTTCGCCTCATACATGGCTTTGCAACGAATCTCGGACACAGAATTTTAGCATAGGCATGGACAGATTAACGTTGAAAAAGAAAGCGCCCGCGCTGATGAGTTGCTTCGGACGGTAACTGAAGTAGCTACTACTTCCTAGGTCGTGTAGTTGGGAATATTGGTGCATTAACCCTTCAATTCTTAGTTATGAATTTTTATTTATCAGCAAGATGCATCAGGGACAGAAACATTTCTTCATTCAACCAGTAGCTATCACGTCTGAGATGCAGAGTCTATATTATCATTTGCAGGGAGAGTGTTATTTTCTTTCAGAAAAAGATGGGAGGCACCGGTATTCGTCCTTCGACTCTTCTGTCTCGTCGCTGGGCAATATCCATCTTTAAGCGATGGCCTGAACATAAGCTCCTATTAGACTTTCCAAGGATTAACAGCAATATTTCCTTGAACTCAATAAATCGTCGTCCTACCGACACGAAGGCAATAATCCGGCTTGTCAGAACCCAAAATAAAAAAATAATTAAATCCAAGAGACAACAACTGTAAAAGTTAAGTAACTAAATACAATATTTAGACTCCCTTGCCAATGATTGCTTTGTTTTCATCAGTGCAATTCCGTCAGCTATAAAACAATGCAATGCTTTAACCTTTTACCGCACATGATAAACAATGATTTCGGAAGTATCAAATATTTGCAGCTGCGAAATCGGCTGAATTTGTGCTAGCCCTAAAATCGAATATTGGAATTCTCACCTCGTTCGTGCTTTGGAGAATCGAAGTAATGTCGTTGAAGGTGTATCGTTATGGAACAAATCGTAGCAGGACCTCATATGATGAACCCAAAGGGGCGTAGCCACATACGTGGAGGGCTGGAATTTCAATCACGAGATCACAATCAAGGTGGACGGTGCATGACTGATTGGGGAGGAGACACAATCAGGTGTTTCGGATTGCTCACCTGAGTGACCAATGATAAATCGGCTTGGTGAATGGCGCAGCACACAAGCTTGATTAGTCTATCGTAGAGTTACACGTCATAAGGGGAAGTTAAGGTTGTTGGAGACGAAAGTATTCTTATGCAGGAGGGATGGGTTTGGTCTTGTCGGATTCGCAACCATCTGGGGATACCTCATGAGCTTTTCACTTTTAGTAATCTCTCGCCATATGTGCTCATCTCCTTTCTCAAGAAGCACGAAAAATTTCCCCTTGCATCATTCTGTCGAGTCGCAGAGCATCCTTACACCTTGTATCACTGTGACTGAAGTCTTTCCTATGGCAGGTGTCGGCAGGATTGGATTTCGATTCCTCGTTGGCAAAATACTTAGTTTATTACTTCACGCAGTTGTATCCACAGTGCATGGGTTGGATGCCAATTGTACTCGCTGCATGCGCTTGCCTCATTGTACAACATGAGATATGGCGATGATGTGAAGTCTCGGTTTGAATTGGAAATATCTTGAATTCGGATGAAAGTCTTGTAGAGAATCAGATTCCTTTTAGGCCCAACCGGGGTCTTGTTGTTTAAAATAGTCGGGATGCGTGAAGTAAAACGCATTCCTAAAGCATATCGCTTTAGTAAGGCACCTCCGCCAGTTATAAAAGTGCTGCGAAAGGCATTGTCAACTTCGTTCATGAATGTCAAACATCAATGCCATTGAGATGGGTGAAATAGAAATACCACATTCATTTGTTTGGAAAAATGGGTGAAGTCAGTCAATTAGCGTGATGATAAACGCACAGTGAGGCCCGTAAATGAAGCATTAAGGGTTTTTTTGAGTTAACCAAAGGATAACTACGATTCTCCTATGTGTACAATTAAAGGTATGAAAATGCTGTTACGGCGAGAAGATAAATTGCATTTAAAGTGCATTCCATGATAAATTCATGACAAATAGGTCCCAGAGAAGGTAAAAATTTCTGCTGGTGTAGAAAAATGAGTTATTTATGTCACAACTATAAGATGGTGTTAATCTTCCGACCAGGAATATCCTACATCCGCTTTCTTGACACAACCTCAACTGGCAATGTAGGAATCTTCATCAGAAGGAATGACAATAATGCCAAGCAACAGAGAGGAACCTCTGGACATTATGAAAGTTTGGTGCCGTGACAGATAATTGAGACTAACTCGTAAGTGATGCCCAGATTTCACTGCACTCGCGAGATTTTGTCTAACCCTTACCCTTCTACAGATTTGTTGCAATATTACCGCAATTCCCTCTTCCCCTGCCTTCTGACACACCAAATCTTCTGCCATTAGTGTTGAGGCGTCTATGGAGTAAATTGGACTTTTTTTGGTCAGATTCAACCCATTTAAATTGGAAATGTGTCTAGGTCGGTGATATTACAGAATCTTCTCATGTTGTCCAGTTCATCTGATACGCCACATGCCACATGACTCGACCTCTTGCTCTGACAAAGTTTATCTGATGTGACATGTGGTTCAGCGTACATTTTACTGGGTTGAAAATTGTGGAAATCTTGACGCACTTCTCGTCCCATACGATTGTGCCGGTGTTTGTGTAGTCATGCTATCAGGTACAGAAGCGTGACTATGACTCCGTACTCACATACTGGACTTGATTTATGTCATGTGGCATCACTTGGATCGACTTGCGTTAACGCAACTTGTCATGCCATACCTTGCTCCAGTTCAGCGTTTTCTAATGTTCTAGGCGGTAATCATTTCGTGACTGCATGACATTTTTGTTTTTGATGAAGTCACACGAACAACGGTGCATCATTTGGGGCTTCAGAAATGATGTAATAACTAAACTTGCAGTGTAAAGAATCTAAACTGCAAAATTTCCTTTTAAATCATGAAATTTGTACAAATTAAAGTAATTAAAGTGGCAAAGCAAGCTTGAAATAGACAACCTCTTCGAGTAAATGCTTGGGTCATGAACATCATCACATCCACAGCCCTGTTCTCAACGTCGAAATGGGGACAGAAGGCCCTTTCACTTTGTGAAGAGGTCAGTCTGCTGTTGATCTGCAATGAGCTTGAGGGTGTACTTAGGAAGAGACCTTGACAGCTGTGAAATGTGGTGATATGTGGTTATTTTTAGAACAAAGGTAATGCGAAACAGTGTCAAATGGGATGGGAACAGTCGCGACCTCACGAATTTGTTCAGATTGATTCAACATTTAGGTAAGGAAGAAAGTGAACACTGAAGTGCCTCAATTTGCATGATGTTGTGCGGTCAATGAATTGTGCACACGAAAATCCAAAACATACCTTATGTGGAGTCATTTACGGGAAGAATTTTTTATGCAGTAGACGAACAAGATTCGAATTATTTAATTTGAGAGTCCAATTATGTCTGATTTACTGCTCATTCAACAAGTCCTAGGCCTCACTGTTTACTGTCACTATGTGGACAGTCACACAGCCAGTTTGTGAAACCCGACCGTCAAGGTAACAATTGACTCTCTTGAGGAACAAGATATTTCCGTTCTCTTTCAACTGCCTTTCTTGCCTATGTTTCGACACGGCCCCTGCCAAAATGGTCTTTGAGTCCGATCGCCTCGAGTCTTCAATGCTCGGGAACCAGCTGGCCTTCAAAAGAATACGCAAATTAAAGTATATGCAAGGCCTTTGAATTGCTTACTGAAGGGCATGTACCAGCCAATCAAAAGACGATCGTTCTAGGACATGGAAAACCATTTATCTAAAGGACTAAAGGTGGGCGAAATTAAGTTGTTATCTTTGCGGAATAAACGATAGAGATTTTGTCACGACACCACCGCCTACTCGAAGTACTTGAAAAGACAACATTAAAACATGAATGAGGGGTCGGTGAGGCGTAGCACGGTGAATGCACCTTAAATGTAGGCGAGCGCCCTGTAGGTAAAAGCAGAGCTAAAAGGAATATTAACATCAAATGGAGTGATGGGAATATGTGCTTACTGTCAGAGTAGATATGCATTTGCATGTTTAGCTTCAAGTTGCACCAAGAATTTGTGTAAAAGTGTGGATTAAATTACGGAAGCAGTAGCCAAAACCTGTTGAAATATCAAAGAAGTACTAGTTAGTAGTTGAACTGCAGCTTCAGTTGGTTGCAAATGAACTCGGTGATGGAACTGACAAGGTGACAAGGTCTTTGCCAGGTGCATGAAAGCACGCCTATCAGGCGACCGACCAAATAACAAGTCATTCTGTAAATCATTCAAAGTAATCGCAAATGGTGCTGCAGAATTTATTTCAAAAACACGTAATCAGAGAGGTGTGATTGCAGAAGTATGGGAGGTAGACTCGGAAGACGTAGAAATTTCCTGACTGCTCTTCGAAGAAGCCTTATAAATCTCCTTCTTAGGCGGCACGAAGCCACTGAGGTCAGAACATCATCAATCTCTCGCATCAATTTTACTTGCTCCATCTAACACCTCAAAGATATCCGACCTCAGTTTTTGCGCAGCCTCGCTATCTGCCATGACAGAGGTAAAGACGAGGTGTGGGATGAATGCCAGGAGAAGAAAAAAGGCGGATCAGAGTCGGTAGTGATCGCATGCTATGTCAATGCAAAGCTGACGACGACGGTGTGAGGAATGCTTTGCATGCCACCTACAGGGTTATTTATAGGCTACTTGAAAGGTCAATTTGTCTTTTACTCGCGATGCTCACACGTTAATTTAAGCCATATAGTGATGTCATTCATTTGGCTTTTTGATCTGCTTCACTTTATCTCCATTTTCAGCAAAGTTATGAAATGTTGCAGTATTTCCTCATGATTTAAACCACTTTAATCTTTGTGTCTCATACCACCCTAGTTTGTTAAATGAGTGCCTGGAAATTTTTATTGCCCTGCAGAGAACAATTTCCATTTAATTTGATTTCAAGTTTTCCCTTAGTTTGATTGCCTGATACCAGAAACAGGGCAATCCTGAATTTTTTACTTATATGTTCCTTTAAATGTAGTAAGGTAGAAATGGAAGGAGGTTTGAGAAAGTGAGAAAGGAAAGTAGGGATAAAGGGAGGAAGGGATGCTCGAACGAATGAGTGGCATAAGGCATTAGATTAGCAAAGTACATGCCAATATATGGACAGTGTCATTAAAAGCGACTACAACATTCAGTTGACTGACAATGTGCATTTAGAACCGATGAATTTTCATCTAAATACTCGCATTTGCTTTTGAAATGCATAGACCATAGGATATTGCCATTTGCAGGGAGTTAGTAGTTTGCTGTCAAGTAAGAGCAAGAGGCATCGAAATTCCTCCTTTTGACATTCCTGTCTCGTTGTTGATCTGTACCTATCCTAAAACGATGGTTGGAATTAATGCAAGGAATTGCACCAGCATATCCGCGAACGTAATAAATTACCATTCAAATTTACTCCACAGATATTATAGTACAGAAGGTGAAGTTTTAATGGGTTGGTTTCAAGCGTCACTTCGCCTATTTAAAAGCTATTTAAAAGTTGTGTCGGGGTGATCTTTACTTTTAGGTCAACTAGGTGGTTCATTTGTAAAATAGTTATACTAGTTTTCAAGCCATTAAGGCTAAACTAACGTAAACGAAATCAGTAATTAGTAGAACACAGGGGCAGAGTGATTTTATCGGTTACTTGCATAACAGAAAGCTGCAAGTTGATGGTGGTGGTATTTCTATGGGGGTTCGCTTTTAAGATGAGGGTGGACTGCATTGCCCCAAATTCATTTTATTTTTGGCTGTACAGGCACAATGGTCAAATACCTTAATTACAAATGCACATACTTCTCTAATGCTCGTGCTATTATTTCTGTGGCATAGAAGACAGCTTCTGAGGCGCATTCTGCACAATCTCCTACACACTCATAACACACACTATTGCAAATGTGTTCCTCCAACATTGGACACCCTTTACTGCTCCCTCGTTGGGTGGAGCCAAGCAACGCAATTAAATTATTTGAGTGTACTAAAGAGTGTGGGAGTCAGGAATAAGTCACTGTAATCACAAACGCAAGCACTTACAAGCGGCACAAGCCTGATGCACATCGCATTTGGAACCGTGACGTTCCTAAAAGGGCACACAGGATGTTACACAAACTTTGTAACCATGGAACCAAAAGAAATGTTGATATACATTAGTCGGAACGAAAGTAGACAGTGATGACAATCGGTTTATATGTAAGGTCCCTTTGTTACAGAAGGCAGGCCTTCAGAAAGTGCTTGTACTGATTATGTGAAGAGTTTGCATAAAGGGTAGTCCTTTAGCCCTTCTCTGTGAAGGCTCGTACGACCAATGGCCATCAGTACTAGTGAATGCAAAAATGGTATTCCGGAAAACTTTCATTCAAAATGCGCACTTGGTGTGGGTGTACGCGATTATCCACATCAACTCTTTCGCAATTTACACGGACTCAATACGGGCGCATTTCAATTGAAGTGAGCTTTAGAACGACACAAATATTGCATGGACCAATTTAGGGATTTCTTGAGCTTTGTGAACGTGATGACACTAGAGCTGAAGTGGCATATATTCCTCAAACCTTCGACAAACTACGTGCTTCCAGACAAGGTAAACTCTTGTCACACCGTCTGGCTGGAATTGACCCACTTTAAGCCAAATGGCATTAGCGGATACAGACATACCTTCTTAGCTTCATTGGCGCTCAGTCTGCTGAAGTGTAGGGGATAAGCCGGTTTCGGTGAATTCCAAATCAGAGAAATCTACTTAACGATGATAAAAACCACGAAGCAAATTAAATTGATACAATTACAATGTATGCTTTGATTTCTACCAACCCACCTCCATCACCTACAGAGCGATGCAGAGCTTCCACCGTTTTATCTATATCCTCAAGGTATGGATCTGTCACTTTCACCTTCAAAGTATTACAGCAAGTCTTCCTTGCTGTCAGAGCTACGGATGAAATGGTAACGAAGAGTAGGTAATTCAGACAAAAGAAGAAGATCCAAAGTGTCGATCGAAGTGAATTTTAGATAGTTGATTGTCGTGATTGCATAACTGAAGACGTCGACCAGATTATACATAAGGCACAATAAACAAAACAAATTGTTGTAAGAATATTCTGGTTAATCGCACTTGTATCTGCCTCAAGAGCCTCCTTTTGTGGATCCTCGAGCCTTCCCCAGAACGGCTGAAAAGCTTCCGTTGTGAACCGAAGGCTATGCTGCAGGGCGGAAGTATAATATGAGGAGTCCAAGGTGCCATTGTGCAGATAAATGCGCAATCAAACATGGCACCACAATGTTACAGTCGTGACTGAATTTAATCTGCCTGCTGAAGTAAGAAACGAATGAAGAGACTGGAAGGCATGGATTGCAGACCATTGCTGTCTAAACTACTATACGCAAAAGCAGTGATTAAGAATTAAATTTCCTCAAGCATTTTAAAATTCTTGCTCAAAACGCAGTATCTGGTAAAAGTCGATTTGATCTCTAAAATTCAGCGATTTAGTTAAAGTTTGATCTATTTCAATTCTCTCCATTTTTCTCATTGTTGCAGCTGAGTACACACGTATTGCGGCTAGTGATATTTTAACAGAGGGATATTTTCATACTCCTTCTTCTTCTTTTTCCCAATATCTTCCTAATAAAAAAAAATGCTTTTGGCCAGAGTGTTGACCTAAATTGGATCAAAGTAGGTATCGTTTGCTTAGGAAGGGAGGGCAAGCACATGTTCCTACGTTTGTCGCAAATGTTTGCTGACATTGGACTTGTGTTTTGAGGAGCAGAAAAATTCTAAGCAACGTCGAATGAAGAACAGACACAAAAAGAATGGAACGGAGGCATCAAACGGACGAAATGTAATAGACTTGATTGCATGGCATTGCATGCGCAGTTATTGGAACAATAAAGAACAGGCTTAACCACATGGGGATGTCTTTCGGTTGTCTGCAAGAATGTTTTGTCCTACCGATGCAATACAGAGACGTTGACGAATCTAGCTAAAACCATGCAAACATTCAAGGAAAGGCGTGAGTCTACAGCAACGCCTCCAAATGGGTCAAAAGTCCAATAAAACAATTTGATTGTGTACCTCCAATTCGATATTTCTCTGATCGGGAACTTTTCATCGTATCTCAAGAAATTCATCATTTGGCTTTCTTGAAGTAAAATGTATTTCCTTAAGTAGTCTCATTCCCTGAGCCTAGGTATCATAGAAAAACACAGCTTGTAGAAAGTACTAATATTTCTAAAGCACAAGTATAGAAAGTTAGCTAAAGTTCCAAACGTTCGGTATCAATTTCTGGTTGACAAACAAAGCGCCGGAGTAGGTCGGTGTTGCGAGGACACGCTAGCACCAAGGTAGAATCTCTGAATTGCAAGAAACACCAATTAATACAGAAGCCTTCCATGATCTTTAGACGGGTGAAGGTAACTGCAGACAAATGAC
>NW_020170387.1:11743-14714 GCF_000524195.1 Echinococcus granulosus | reverse complement strand
GGAAGTACGCTTGGGACTGCATTATTACCTTTACCTGTAATTAATAGACTACCATTTTGCCTGAGTACTTCCAGTAACCATATAACCACCCCTTAGTACGGCTTACCTCTGATTGGCAATAGGAGGTGGACAAATGTAAGGAGTTCTGCGTTTCTCCTTTCCTCCTCTGTTTTCATGCTCTTAAAACGAGTGGAATGGCTAGAGAAGAGCATATATAGTTTGATAGGTGTCGCAAAAGTGTGCAGGGAATAGTTATACCAGTGGGAGATCATCTCCAATTTAGGGGTCAATGGCGCCCGCTCAGGCAAGGAGTTCACGTGGGCTGGCCTCTTCTCGCCTGGAAGCTACCCTTACATAAACATAGGTTACGAAGACTAGCTTAAGGAAGAGAGTTAAATTTGCCTTGGAAGCTTAAATTTGCCACAAGCATAAAAGGGCTAAACGACAAAATTTCCATTGAAGATAAGGATATAAACACACGCACGACCTTTTAGTTAATCTGCGTTTTGAATCCATGAAAATCCTCACTCTCATTCACGAACAGGCACCTGAAAGTAGTAAGCACCCATTTTTACGTTTCTAAACGTTCTTCAACTTCAAAGTGTATTTCTCTCGATAGAATATGATTTCTGTAGTAACTACCAGAGTGCTCGATTATTTACCACCTTGTTACGAAACAGACCCTAAAAAACCCGACCCTATTTATTCAACGGACCTAGGGGTCACATACATGAGAGGCAATTACTGCAAAAGGCATAAATCAGTTCCGATGGGACAAACAAAGCAGGATGAGTGAGACTCATGTAAGAACAATAGAGCACCTGAAGCGCAGTGTCATCTTCCCCGGATTCTTGCTAATGAGGAGACTAAGCCTCAAGATGGTTAACATTGCAGCAGTTCACAATAATAAAGACCAACTGGATGCTCGTGATCAAAAGTGACAACTGCTGCACAGTATGACTGGAGCCAAACTCCTCAGAAGGTAGGCCAGCCAGAATGAGGTGCAGTCGAACCTCTAAAGAGCATAAAGGTTAAATGAAAGCTTCGTTCTAATATCTGTAGAGCTAGGACTGTGGCAGAATTTGCTCCAGAATTGGTATCTATTGAAGTTTTAATATCTATCAATATCAAAACTGCATGCGAGCAAACTGCTTATTTCTTTTCCGGTAACATGCATATGCGTCTAGGACAAGATACAAATTCGGAAGATGATGCACCCGATCTGCGTAGTGCTGCTAACCAACCAGGATATTCCAGTGGGAATGGAGAATGCCTGATCGCTCACATGAGTGACCAGTGAGAAGTCGGCTTGGTGAATGGCGTAACACACACAGTTTGATTGGTCTAGTCGTGGAAGTACAAGTCATGAGGTGAATTTGGAGGCAGAGGTCTTGTTGATACGTGTGAATAGGCCAAAAGAGGAAAATGCTTCGTCGCAGTGTTTCGTCTTCGGCAAATTCGTACACACCTTCCTATCGACCGGCAACAAGGAGCCATACGTAAGTGAAGCGGAGCATCCACTCCTATGAACCATTGGCAACGATTGACATTAAGTGTTTTTTATAAGAAATACTGATGATAATTCCATTCGCTGTTTAGTACGGTAGCCTTACCACGTTTCTTGTTAAGATAAAGCCTACCTTTTCGGGACCTGAAGTTATGGTGACTACACTCACATACTTACCCATTTTCAAAGTATCACTTTCAAGCAGAATAAAATAACAGGTGACTGGTCGCCTGAGAACCACTGTCTGACCATCTTGGAGACCAGGTCCACTACACATTTAATGATGCATGTTCAGCCCTCAGAGAGCAAGCCAAATATTTGTTGTTAAAAATGGTTGAGATGAGTGAAGTGGAATGCCTCCTTGAAACCCATCAATTCCTCAAGACACTTTTGGTAGTTGGGAAAGTGAAGCGAATGCCGTTACTCACTTCGTGCACAGATGCAATTGAGACTGCTGACACAGAAATGCCAAACTCATTCATTTGATGAATGGATGCAGTTAGTACATCAGCTCAAAACCAAACGTACAATGAAGCGTAGAAAAGTCTCTTTCTGGGTTTTGCTTGAGTCAAGTAAAGCATATTCATCGTTTCCTTAATTCGCGTACACTCATTTGTGACAACGAGCGTTTTTTACAGAATTATTGTGCTAAACGTGAGCAAACACAAATTGCGTTGCACACGGTCCCTTGGGGGAAGCCCAGTTTCATGGAACAGGAAACTGCAGTACAACCACTGGTCAAATCGTAAGCTTCTCGCCTTACCATTCTACTCCGTCTCTGGCCCCACTTTGTGCCGCTCTCATGTGGCAGTCCATCAGGTTTGAGTGGCATTGGCGAGATTTAAGCATGACGCTATGGCAAACACTCGTTGAATCTTACTTTAATTTAAAAAATTGAAGATTCAGCAGTAGACAGTGGCTCGTCTCAGGTCTCATTGTGACTTCACCTTCGTTTCAATGCTGAATGCTGAGTTTTTGGTGGGGCAAAATTGACTGCACATTAGTGACACTTACGCTTGTTCCAGATTGCCTAACTAAACAAGCATGATGATTTTAGAAAATCACCAGTTTTTAATTGGTTGAGAGAACATATCTATTCTTACAATGCTATTACAATTTGTTCATCACTGTGTAGCCCTAGTTCGTCAACGGTTTCGTTAAGGTCATGATGGTAGTGCATGGACTGCGACATGTTCGACCTTGAGAGCAGTTGTAATTCTTCAGCCCTGTCAAGGGAAACGGTAACACAAGTGGAATCACTCTTATTGTTAAGCAGTTGTTTTATTCACCTTGGATTTTCGGCTTCCAGTCTCATGGACACCACCACATCAGTGGTCGAATGTTGAGTGAAATAGCTAAGTAGCTACCGGCAAATATTACTTAGTACAAGATAGAGACTAGAGCAGAGCTTAACATCCTCTTGGTCCCTTTGTGCTCTAGGTCTAGCCCATCGTGTGTTGAATT
>NW_020170387.1:2664-11643 GCF_000524195.1 Echinococcus granulosus | reverse complement strand
TATGAATGGTCGAATGCACTAGGAAGGCAGTTAACACCACGATGAAGTAAGGTGATTTCAATTGGCACTGGTTATTGTTTGTTACTCTTTGACTTGGACCAGCACTCCAACAGAGTGGTTCGAGAAATCCGCCATCAAGTTGTTTCGATTTGATGGGCAAAATAAATGTCACTTTGAACTTGTAAGTGTGCTAGCTTAATGTGTACAAATAAAATCCCCGTTTGGGCTGGAGCACAATTGCACTTCTAATCTCACTTGCCGTGAAAAAAATGAGTATATTCTAACTAGGGTGATAACAACAAGTAGATCAAGGAGGATGCATGTGCTATAGGGGGCTTACGATGATTGACGACGAGGGCATCAAACCTTCATGGAAATCGGCCTCCGCTACAGGGTTGGGATTCTAATGCACGAAACTCCTACTCCTCCACATTTAACCACTTATAAACCCTCAGGTAGGTCACTTTTATCATGCTCCTGACAGTGGATGAATATGAGATGCCAGAGGCGCGATGCCAGGCACAGAAGTGTTCACCAAATTGAAAGGAAGACAGCTCCACTTTTGAATGTTTGCAAAATCCACTGCCACTCCTTGCATAACCTTGTATATAAATGATGATGGGATAAGACGAAATGATGCAATATCAAAATCTTTAGTCACTAACGGCCATATTTTACGTTGGTAGAAATGATCGACTTGGTGAAAAATTGGTGTCAGCTGTGAAGACTCAGTTGCGGGGTTGTCATGCTACTTGGCGACATCCAGTAGGCAAGTTTGGAGGACAGCTTTGTTGACACAGTTTGGTAAGGAATCATCCAGTCCATGCTTACTAAGATCGCTTCGCTCATTCCATCACCAACTGTGATGAGTTCACTCATGTCAGTAGTCGAGTGCCGGCACATCACACTCTCGAAGTCAGGCTGGATCTAAAGTAAATTTAGGCGAATTAGAACAGACTGGTGTCAATCGCTCCCACTTCTTATTCACTCTAGATCAAGCATTACCATCCCGAACACAACATCGGCTAGAAATCCTCATTCATTTCACTTTACACAGTTTGTAGATGACGCCGAAACGCTAAACTCCATTGCCATTAAGGGAATAAGGTGCCGCCTTTAAAGATCCAAGCACAGTCCATTTAGTGATATTTAAAGCTTTGATGGCAAATGTTGCTACTGATAGAGTCCCATCACAATGCCATCCCCGAAGCTGCATGTCAGTCCTTCTGACTGTCACGTCTATCGGATGCAATGCGAGTTGGCCCCAGTTCCCTTGTACAAGTAAATAGGTTGAAATCTTGCGAGTGAGTTGTGATTTGGGAATATTAAGATGGCCAGCATGGAATGACACAGTAGCAACAACTAGTAGCTGAACTACACGAAAAAGGGTCGGGTATCACAGAAATCGTGATGAGAGACGAGGTTGTAAGACATAACCAACTCACGGCAAGATGTTGCAGAACAGTGTCCTCACTTGAGTCGCTTGTTTGGATACATGAGCGATCCATCCTCAGCACTTGCGCCTCCTATCTCGGTCCGTAGGTGTCAATTCTTCTAAAGCTCAAAACACACCTTCCGTAATTGCCAGTAGAGCCTCATCCAAAATCACACGTCTTCAGGAATAATCAAAACACCACAAGGGGATTTCAGTACACCAACTAGAAATGAACCCTTTTAAAATGACCGAGATCAATTCGATTTTAATTATCTTAATATTCGTCCATGATTTCACTTGTACACATCACATTGGAAATAGAAAAAACCATTTGGAATGTTTCATTAGAGGTTGCAGAATGCAATGTGACATGCAATATTATTTCAGAAGAATAAACACTAGTTATCAAGGTGTAGTCTAAACATGTTGCCGAAGCTTAAAGTGTAGTGTGCTACAGTTTAATCGCAGGATTAGCTAAGTGGTAGAAGGGTAGACTGACACTCTGCAACCGCCCACGTTCCAATGTAAACATTGCGTTTGAACGATAAACAGACCATTCGAGTCGCCTATAAATAACCCCGTGTGGGGTACGCAAGGCATTCCTCACATATCCACACACAGTATGCGATCATTACCGACTCTGCTCTGTCTTTTTCTTCTCCTCGCATTCACCTCACACCCCATCTCTACCGCTATTGTGATGGGTTGTAGGGTCGCGCCAAAGCTAAAGACGGACCTCTCCAACATGCCCAACCCTCTGGAGGATGAAGTAGTGGCGGAGGATGTGGAAGAGACTGAGGCGTTGGATGGACCCGATGGAGGTGATGGGAGAGAGGATGGCCTCATGCCAGCTGGGTTGTATATTCCTAGGAGGAAGTGGTGTGAATTTCATCGTAGGTCTGGAAAGTTTCAATGCTACTCGCGTCCAGCCATCATTCCTCTTCCTCGTAGACCACTTATTCGTGCTTAATTCTATGCCAGCACAATTTACGATATATCCCCAACTGATCTACTATGCCCCATCTCCCTTTTCAGTAATGCTGTTACTGCCACTATGCATAAGCCTACAATAATCCAGTTCACAGGACTGGAAGTTAGTGTCCCACTCACCACTTTGGCAAATTGACTGAGTGCTTGTTGCTTCTTCTTTTCCCCTTGAAAACCCTCCTCAATAAATCTGACTGTAAATTTCATCATGGTATGACTGCATGGTTGCAGAGACAGAGCAATACATAACCTTTCACTTAAATGGAAGTTGCTTCACTGTGTACCCTTGCACAGAATAGGAGTGAGAGGGAGGGAAGGAGTAACAGGAGGCAGGAGGGAGGGAGATAGGAGGGCAGGAGCAGGCTGATCATGAGATGAATATTTACAGAGGATCAAACGCTTGTCCAAAGGACTAAAATTACAAAGAAGGAACTTGTCACCTTTCTGAAACAAGTAAAAGTAGAACTGAATGGAATGCTACCATCTGGTATGTTTATGCAACATGTGCATTTTTTGAGGATCAGGCGCTATCTTCACTGAGCATCACCACTACTATGGACAGAACTCAACCCCGAATTCAAAGGGAAGTGTGGATTAACAAGGTGAAACAAGCAGTAGACATGGTGGGAGATTAAGCAAGCAATGGTTTGGATTAGTATTGTAGTTTCAGTTAACTACAAATATGGTCGCTGAGGAAATTGCTATGGTGACACGGCCTTCGCAACGACTTCCGTCTGACAACTGGCCAAAAAATAAGCCACAGTTTCTACTAATTGAAGCCATCGTAAATGATATAGCAAAGGTTACTTCATAAAAGTCAATTAGAGTGACTTGATTGCATAGGAGCAGGAGCCGAGCATGGAAGACGTCTATGTTTCCCAAAACCCCATCAAGGAAGCCTACTAATTCGCCGTCGGAAACGATAAGGCTCAGTTAGCATGAGAGTACGCTCTCTCCCTTCACTTTCATCGGGCTCATCAAACGCCTCGTTGTTCCCCACAAACTTGGCCTCTTCTTTTCTCTCCAGAGGGTCGGACACCTCAAAGCAGTCCATCCTTTGTTGCGTGCTGCCTCACCATCCATCACGATAGTGGTAGAGTTGGGAAGTGAGGTGAATCTGAGGAGAAGAAAGACAGACCAGAGTCGGTGGTGGTCGCAACCTGTGTGGATGCAAGGTTGGTGGTAAATGTGTAGGCAATCCTTTGCACACTCCCTACGGGCTTTAGTACAGATGCCTGCTTAGAGTACAAATACAGTGCTTGCCTGTTAATTCAAATGGTTCAATGATGCAGCTTATTTGTTTGCTGAATGACCACGATGGCAGCAAGTTTCGTGTACAAATGAGAAATGGCAGAACAAAACTGCCCTTATAACCGTCTTTTTGGTCGTCTACTTCAGTTTGTTACCACTGCATACAGGGTTTCTACTCATTTCGTAGTCTGTGGCAGCGATTTAATCTGCTTTCTATTAACTGACATTGTACACTTGCAGCAATATCCTCAGGCATCAGATTCATGAGCACATAGTGCCTTGTGATCACAGATGGAGAGTAAGACAAACACCCATGTCAGAGAGCATTGGAAAGCACTAAATTCCCTGTTTATGTAATTCACACATTTCTGGTTACAAATTTTTCGTGATTCGCTGCATACTGGGGAAACATCCCAGTTGTTCGGGCACAATTCATCGCCGTTAAATTATTAACACTAGCTCGTAAGCAAGGATTTCCAGCATGTCCTTTGCAAACAACCTTGACGCCGCGAATGATTTGATAATAGGACACCATGTTAACGGGCAGCGCACCAGTGCAACCACGCGCTCCTCAGATGTTGTCTGGACTACCTGTTTCAGCATTTCGAAGCATTTAAGTTGTCCCAAAGTGGCCCAATGCAAAACAGGCGAATAATTGTGAAAATATTAGCCACACATTAGGCTACAAATTTGCCGTTTACATCTTCGGACAAACAAAACAGATTAGCCAGTTCAAAGAACGGTGTATTTCAGTCTCTTCACAGGCTTACAGAATTGGTGGAATTATGAGCCGATTCTCTGGAGTCACCCACGTTCAAATGCAAACACTGAGTTTGAGCGATAAACAGACCACTTGAGTCGCCCATAAATAACCTTACAGAGTTTACGCAAGAAACTCCTCTCACAGTCATTATCAGTTCTACATTCACTCGGGATGTCATCACCTCTGACTCTTGTCTGTCTTTTTCTTCTCCTCTCATTCACCTCACACCCAGTCCTTACCAACATCGTGACAGATGGTGGCGCTCTGCCAAAGCTAGAGACGGACCTTTCCGGGGTGCCCCTCCATCTGATGAATGATGAAGTGGCTGTGAATGTGGACGAGAATGAGGAGCTGGATGGGCCTGATGAGGGCGATGGAAGAGAGGGTGGCCTCATGCCAGCTGCATTGCGTAGCCGCTGGAGAAGGATCAACTGTGGTCCTCGTCATGGAAGTAGAAGGTCCCAACGCTTGCCACGTCCATCTCATCCTCCTCGTCTTCCTCAAAGATCATTTGCTCTTGCCTGATCCCATACCAATGCACTCCACATAGAGCAGTGCATTATACAAAATACCTGATTTGGTCTGCTCTACAATATCTCACGTTCCAGTAATGTTGGAAATGTTACAAGGTATTTTTTGCATAAAATTTCACCAATCTAACTCAGAAGACTACGCGTTGGTATCTCATCACTATTTTATGCACTTTTGCAAAACCCTCCTCATTAAATCAGATTTGGAATCTCTCCTTGGGTTGACCACGTGATTGTAGAGATAGGACAATGCTGAATCTTTCATTCACTCGCTTACTGAGGTAGTCGTAAATGGCAAAAATGGCATCCAGCCCGCACATATTGCTAAAATGAGAGAGAGAGAGTGAAGGGAAAAGAGGAGGTGGGATGGAGGAGAGAAGGAAGGAAGAAATGGAGGAAAATAGGAAAGCAGACGGCAGAGATATTCGAAGGAAGGAGTGCTGTAACTCATTGCATCGTGGTACGTGCCAGTGTATGCACAGTGTCATTAAAGGCGACGACTGTACTGCAATCAATTTTGGTCACTGAATCAAATATGTCAGTTAGTGATAGGTTAATGTGAGGAGGCAACATCTGATGGGGCACTCGTTCGCTTCAGAGATGTGAGAAAGCGACAAGGAGATTAACAGACCAGTGTCCTGAATAAATGCTTGCAAACACATTTTGTCAGCAAACACGGAACATCATGTAGGTGGTACCAATAAACGGTTTAGAAGTCTAAATGAAATAAGCATTACAAAAATAACTTTAGCTTATCGAAACAAATTCTCTTTCCTAGGAATTGATCCCAAAACTGAATTGGGTAAGGAGTCCATTGCACAACTTCTGACCACATCATGAATTTTGTGCCTTGCTATTCGGCATTCTATCTGGCCGAGGATCATTCACATGACATCGACACCAGCTTCATGCATTAACAGAGCATTCTACCAGCACATGAATTGAATCTGGTTAGGAAGGTAGGCAAACCACAACACTTCACATATTACATTCCCTCCGATACGTACCCAAGGACTCATATTTCGAAAGTGAAATGTTATGGAAACAATCCACACCTTCCTTCTTTTCCTACATCAACATTTATTCGCTCTTGCCATGGGAAAGTCTTTGCCTCTGAACGGGTTATTGCAGATGGCGTTCCTTTGTGCATACATACCTCAAGGTTCCACTCCCAGCTCCTTGGTTGTAGCCTCAGAAATCGGTTCAATTTTGGGAAACAATGGCTCAACCCAAGAAAATCCGATTTCGCTATAGTAAAATGATTAATGGGCCCTCATAGTGCCAGTTGTGTTCTGTGATGCAAGGCTAGACAAAGTGAGACAATTGCGCTAAGCTGCTGAGAATAGCGCTCAGTAACTTACTGACGTGTAGAAGGAAAAATGCCAAACGTCGGTGCAAATGGACAATGCAAAGGAGGATTCCGTAGGTCACTTTACACTTAACCCTCTTGCCTAGCTTTGCAAGTAAGAGGTTTAATTGAATTCGTTCTTTCTTCCAAGCATGCCTTGACAGTTACTCCTGACGTCCACTGATTAGAAGATGACAAGAGCACTTGTGGATAGCCTCTCCTCTACCTTCGGTTCAACGTCAATGAAAGCGCATCATAAAACAGTTAAGCAAATAAAGTTGAAGCAGAATTAAGTGGTGTATTTTCTAATGAATTCAAGGGCACAAACACACGCATTCTTTCGGTTATTTCATCACTTGTTCCACTTCAGCTTGAAATAACAAATTCGTTTAAAAAATGAATGTTAAAAGGATAGCTCAAGACGAAAATGCTTTTTAAAATATTTTTTTAGTTGTACTAACTGTATCGTCACTGTTCTGACTAATGTTTTGGTGAACAAGAAATTCCCACTACATCAACGCCCTTCACAAAAATTGCATTCTATCCTAGTTCAAACCAAGATTTCCTTAGATGCACATTCCACTTCATCGCAATGCATTTCTAACTTTAAGTGAAAGACATTTCTAAGGTGCTGGACTCTCTACGAATGTGAAAAAACGATGGAGAATATCAAGGATGCTGGAGACGAAGGTATCCTTTCATGCAGATGGAATGAGCCTGATCAAGGCTGGGCAAAACCATTGGATGCTACCTCGAGCACCTTGGATTTCCGGACCTTTCATTTTCCTCAGTCTCCTCCCATTATTGCCCCACCCCTACTTAAATACCACGGAAACTTATCACTTGGTTGTCCTACTGCTGTCCTCAAGAATGTATTCCGCACTTATTACGGTAGGAAGGCGAAGTGGACAACAGGAAAGTTGTAGGCTCGTGTTTGGTTAACCCTTTTACCTTCTCATGCAAACATTGCTTCAAAGGTGATCATTTACTACCCTAAAAAGTAGCTCAGCGGTGCAATTAAACTAACACGTAAAAAATGAAATTGAATGATGTACAGGCCATTCTAGATGACAACAATTGACCTTGTATAGGCTACACAAAGAATTCCTTACACAATCACCATCAGTTCTGCATTGCCACAGGATGGGACCACTAACAGGCCCGCTGTCTTTTTCTCCTCACATTTACACCCCGCCTTAACCGCCATCGTAGAGTAAGGCGAGGCTGCGCAGAACCTGAAGACGAATCTCTTCGAGGTGTCCAACCCTCTAGAGGGCGAAGAATTGGCTGATGATGTGGGGGGAAACGAGGTATTAGATAAACCCGATGAGGATATTATGCGAGAGACAGTCCCCATCCCAGCTGGTTTGCTTTGGTTTCGACAAATAATTATTAGGCTTCTTCAAATAATCTTCAGGAAATGTCCATATCATCCACAATCGACTGCTTTCTGTCTGCAATCAAACCGTTTTGATTTTCTTATTTCAAATAAACTCTACAAGTTGTAGATTGGTCGACAGTTGTAATTTATATATATTTTGCAAAGGCTTTATTACTATGTCAATTTCATCAGTGGTTTTTTCTGATTTATCTGAAATTACTGTTCTGTTCCAATCCAGTGCTTGCTTAAGTATCCCAACATGTCTGCTACTGATTGTTGCTTTATGTTAATTCACACTTCCTTTCGCCTTTGAATTCTACTTTACCCACATTCGTTGCTTGACTGGAAGCTTACACTTAATCCTGACAAACTGCATTTTTTCGCATAAACCTACCTAATGGTATCATTCCACGGTGTGCTACCTTTATCTATTGAATTTTCAGAAACATCGGAGCTACTTTCACCGTATTATGCCTTACCAACCTGTCATTCACGTTTTAAAGTTGTCCTTTTAAGTAAGTCGCTGCTAATGGTTTATTGGAATGGATGCTTTGCTTCACTTACGTATGGCTCCTTGCTACCGCCGATAGGGAGGCGAGCATGAAGTTAATGAAGACAAAGCATTTCCACGAAACACTTCTCCTTTTCGCAAATTCATCCGTGTAGGCAAGACCTTTGTCTTCGACTTCATCTCATGACGTGCATCTGGACGACCAGTCCAATCAAGCGTGTGTGTCACGAATAAAATAACCAGAAATTAAAGACAGTCAGTAACATCCCAAAAAACTACGGTACCCTAGGTGTAATGGTCGATGTTTTCCTAAGACCCTGACCCTCGTTCGTGGCTTATTTGTAAAGACAAGGAAGAACTTATCTTTCCTCACCTGATTCAAGCTACCCTGCGGTCGTATATTCGCACACACAACTACTGCTTTGAATATGACGCATTATATTTGCCTTTCAAATAAGTGGATCAACAGGAACTCCATTTCCTTTTTAACCACTGATGGATTAAAGGCAGTGTATTCGAAAATCAAACATGTGCGTGGTATGAAACAAGCGACAGTGGTAGAAGGGTATAGTCAAGGCACTGGCATACACCGAGGTACCTTGCGGTAAAAGTGCAATTCAACGCTTGATCATAATCATCTGTCATAAATTTGAGGGTTTCCTCATATTTTTACGACCATAAAATGCAATTTGCATGTAGAGCAAATACTGTCTTTGGAAGGAGTTACAGATATCCTTACCTGAATTTTCGCCCTCTTAAGTAGAATTGAGGAT
>NW_020170387.1:0-2564 GCF_000524195.1 Echinococcus granulosus | reverse complement strand
CATTATACAAAATACCTGATTTGGTCTGCTCTACAATATCTCACGTTCCAGTAATGTTGGAAATGTTACAAGGTATTTTTTGCATAAAATTTCACCAATCTAACTCAGAAGACTACGCGTTGGTATCTCATCACTATTTTATGCACTTTTGCAAAACCCTCCTCATTAAATCAGATTTGGAATCTCTCCTTGGGTTGACCACGTGATTGTAGAGATAGGACAATGCTGAATCTTTCATTCACTCGCTTACTGAGGTAGTCGTAAATGGCAAAAATGGCATCCAGCCCGCACATATTGCTAAAATGAGAGAGAGAGAGTGAAGGGAAAAGAGGAGGTGGGATGGAGGAGAGAAGGAAGGAAGAAATGGAGGAAAATAGGAAAGCAGACGGCAGAGATATTCGAAGGAAGGAGTGCTGTAACTCATTGCATCGTGGTACGTGCCAGTGTATGCACAGTGTCATTAAAGGCGACGACTGTACTGCAATCAATTTTGGTCACTGAATCAAATATGTCAGTTAGTGATAGGTTAATGTGAGGAGGCAACATCTGATGGGGCACTCGTTCGCTTCAGAGATGTGAGAAAGCGACAAGGAGATTAACAGACCAGTGTCCTGAATAAATGCTTGCAAACACATTTTGTCAGCAAACACGGAACATCATGTAGGTGGTACCAATAAACGGTTTAGAAGTCTAAATGAAATAAGCATTACAAAAATAACTTTAGCTTATCGAAACAAATTCTCTTTCCTAGGAATTGATCCCAAAACTGAATTGGGTAAGGAGTCCATTGCACAACTTCTGACCACATCATGAATTTTGTGCCTTGCTATTCGGCATTCTATCTGGCCGAGGATCATTCACATGACATCGACACCAGCTTCATGCATTAACAGAGCATTCTACCAGCACATGAATTGAATCTGGTTAGGAAGGTAGGCAAACCACAACACTTCACATATTACATTCCCTCCGATACGTACCCAAGGACTCATATTTCGAAAGTGAAATGTTATGGAAACAATCCACACCTTCCTTCTTTTCCTACATCAACATTTATTCGCTCTTGCCATGGGAAAGTCTTTGCCTCTGAACGGGTTATTGCAGATGGCGTTCCTTTGTGCATACATACCTCAAGGTTCCACTCCCAGCTCCTTGGTTGTAGCCTCAGAAATCGGTTCAATTTTGGGAAACAATGGCTCAACCCAAGAAAATCCGATTTCGCTATAGTAAAATGATTAATGGGCCCTCATAGTGCCAGTTGTGTTCTGTGATGCAAGGCTAGACAAAGTGAGACAATTGCGCTAAGCTGCTGAGAATAGCGCTCAGTAACTTACTGACGTGTAGAAGGAAAAATGCCAAACGTCGGTGCAAATGGACAATGCAAAGGAGGATTCCGTAGGTCACTTTACACTTAACCCTCTTGCCTAGCTTTGCAAGTAAGAGGTTTAATTGAATTCGTTCTTTCTTCCAAGCATGCCTTGACAGTTACTCCTGACGTCCACTGATTAGAAGATGACAAGAGCACTTGTGGATAGCCTCTCCTCTACCTTCGGTTCAACGTCAATGAAAGCGCATCATAAAACAGTTAAGCAAATAAAGTTGAAGCAGAATTAAGTGGTGTATTTTCTAATGAATTCAAGGGCACAAACACACGCATTCTTTCGGTTATTTCATCACTTGTTCCACTTCAGCTTGAAATAACAAATTCGTTTAAAAAATGAATGTTAAAAGGATAGCTCAAGACGAAAATGCTTTTTAAAATATTTTTTTAGTTGTACTAACTGTATCGTCACTGTTCTGACTAATGTTTTGGTGAACAAGAAATTCCCACTACATCAACGCCCTTCACAAAAATTGCATTCTATCCTAGTTCAAACCAAGATTTCCTTAGATGCACATTCCACTTCATCGCAATGCATTTCTAACTTTAAGTGAAAGACATTTCTAAGGTGCTGGACTCTCTACGAATGTGAAAAAACGATGGAGAATATCAAGGATGCTGGAGACGAAGGTATCCTTTCATGCAGATGGAATGAGCCTGATCAAGGCTGGGCAAAACCACTGGATGCTACCTCGAGCACCTTGGATTTCCGGACCTTTCATTTTCCTCAGTCTCCTCCCATTATTGCCCCACCCCTACTTAAATACCACGGAAACTTATCACTTGGTTGTCCTACTGCTGTCCTCAAGAATGTATTCCGCACTTATTACGGTAGGAAGGCGAAGTGGACAACAGGAAAGTTGTAGGCTCGTGTTTGGTTAACCCTTTTACCTTCTCATGCAAACATTGCTTCAAAGGTGATCATTTACTACCCTAAAAAGTAGCTCAGCGGTGCAATTAAACTAACACGTAAAAAATGAAATTGAATGATGTACAGGCCATTCTAGATGACAACAATTGACCTTGTATAGGCTACACAAAGAATTCCTTACACAATCACCATCAGTTCTGCATTGCCACAGGATGGGACCACTAACAGGCCCGCTGTCTTTTTCTCCTCACATTTACACTCCGCCTTAACCGCCATCGTAGAGTAAGGCGAGGCTGCGCAGAACCTGAAGAC
>NW_020170388.1:1833413-1857967 GCF_000524195.1 Echinococcus granulosus | reverse complement strand
AAGGCAGCCATAAATTTCAAATAGCTAATTTCCCGATTGACTCATTTAGTTTCCCACAGTACACTTCATTTCTTTTAAAAGGGGAGGAAATTAGGTACAGAAACTGCAAAAGAGGTAAGTTATAATGACTCTCCTCTACTAGGGAGATAAGACCTCGAGGCTGTATTTAGAACACAGGAGGCGCCTTTAGTCCTAAAGCGAATGGCCAATCTCTTACCATTTCAACATCTGTCAGCTCATTGTTATTGCACTATTGTTCTTTCTGCAGGGCAATTTCGTGCAGTCCTGTGATGCTCTCGCTCTGCCTTTAACACTACTGCCGATGGTAGTGTTGAGGGGAGTCGACAATCATGACTTGAAGAAGCATTATTAGATTTGCAAGAATGATGATGATAGGAGTGTGCTGGAGATAATAACGCAACTGAGGGGGATGGTGATGATGGTGCTGAGACAAAAGCTCCTTTGATCCTGACCATCAAGCTCTCTCTTCTCCTTCCACTGCCATGCCCACTCTGCCCACAAGCTCATTCTCTCTCTCTCCACCCAATTATGCGGATAGTTTGGATCTGGGCAGCACCGCAGTAACCTAACACAAATGCGGATAGCCTTGCCATAAACTGTAATGAGGACAATTCATTTAAAGCATAAATGAACAATGCCTTCTATTTTGGCCATCCATGGCGAAAAGCTGCTCTAAGAATAGGCTTTTAACTTGAGCCCTTGAGGAATGCTGTCGAGGGAGAATGTTCACTTTTTAGTTGCTTACAGCTGGCACATGCTCAACAATGTACTTTCATGACTTCAAGCTCACGTGAGCTCGATCACCGACATGACATTGTGATCCAACGTTGTAGGCTCATCCTGAGAGGGAAAAGAGCATTCGTTCTACACATATTACACAATTTGAGATGTCCAACTCCTCTAGCCAATCTTTTCCATCCGGGTGCCTAAAACTGAAGGCGGGAATGAAGAGTCATTGTATAGATTTGCCAAAAGTATTTACCGCTGAAGGCAAACAAAGTCATGGAAATCTAGCTATTTTGAGAAGGAACCACTAGCGGTGCTTACAATCGTCATTGCATAGTGAATGATTCCATCGTAAACCACAAGGATATCTGATTAGAGACTGGTACTGTAAATGATCAAAGGGAGCATTTACAAGACTGAGTATCCTCAACTGTCCTAAAAAAGGGCAGAAAATTACTCCTCCGAACACATCGACACCCCTGCTCACCAAGGCGGTAAGTGATATATAATTGGCCACGCAAAATAAGTATAACGTAGAGCACTCAAAAAGCCACAAAAAGTTATCTAAAGTTCCTTTCTCTGTCAATTTATATTCGGAATTTTTATTATCCACATCCCACATTGCTCAGCTTAATAAACAGTGGAAACTGTTACATTAGGATGCTAACATTTGATAACATGCGTTAATTTACCTGTGATTAATTTGGCAATTACTGATTGCACACCACAAAATTTTATCATTACATTCATTTGCACTTGTCTTTCGAAGAGGCCTACAAATATTCAAGAGCACTGAGGGTCTACAAACGGGGTAGCAAATTCATTTAAGTTAAAATTGTGTAGAAATTTACGATAGCTCTCCGTCAAAATCAAGGACTTTAACAAAGAGAGAAGTGCACATATTTGTACACACTCATATCTATCCATGCATATAATCACATTCAATAAAACACATCACGTGCACCCATTGGCGAACATGCATATGCAAAAATTTAATAATAAAATAACCTTTAAAAATACATTAAACTGTGTGCATACTCAATATTGATAATAACAACCATATTCCCTCATGCATATTCATATATGCAGAGGGACTTAACTTTAAAAATACGTATCACATCCACTCAAACAAACACACACATAAAAACTTATTTTAATGGTGAAATTTACGTAGACAGGTACACTCGTATGCTTATGTACACAAAAAATTCGCTCTCCAAGAAATATCTAAGGTTCAGGATCTCAGAAAATGTTAACAAACCAAAAACTTACACACCTAATTTTCCTAACCTCAAGTGAACATTTGGAATTTCATTCAATAAGTAGGCCCATCTCGAACACTAACTTAAGTATTGAAAATTTGATCACAACCAAACTGACTTGCACCCATGACGGCACCTACGTAAAAAATAACTGCGTCACCATTAAAGAAGTGGATTAATCTGATGGAGTGATAAAACGTCGATGGTGCAGCAAGCATGCGATACAGGAAAGTTGGTGGTGTGTTTCATGCAGAAGTGTCTATGCTACTCCTATTAATTCAGTTGTAAAACCCTGCAATCTCTGTGCAGCGTTATTTACATGTAGAATTTTACAGCCTCTCCCAATGCGTTTCTCACAAGAGTGATATGCGATTGTCTTTCAGCCGGCTCTACTGTAGACATTTTGGCTCTCCTTTGTCCACGTAAGATTCACTACACTGCGATGTCAATGATTTCTCAGCTGATTAACAAATAACAAAAAGGCAGCGTCGTAGGCTTTTGCTTCTGCCAGGAATGTCTCAAACTATGCAAGTGATAAAATGTGGACATAGGGATGTGCTGACAGCATGGTAGTATGATCAGATCTTATTTGCAAGAAGACACCACTCGTGGGTTCCGTCGCACTCGCAGCCAGCTTTGTTTGCATGATTGGCTCAAGGTGATGAGATAGGTCAAAAAATGCAGAGACAGATTATTCACACTTTTTCAGGTTTCACACAAGTGTTGTCTAACATGCTCACGAAACCTTGTTGTGATTACAGGAAAGTGATCAAATGAGGTAGACAGCAGGCACAAAAGGCCGTAGTAAATTGCATGTCTCATGTTACTGGTTTGATGGTCAGGGAGAGAGTCAGGGTTAATTCTGCGGGGAAAAACTAATGACATCTTCAATTTGTCCATTCAAATGTAGTTCCAAATTCCTGTAGCAAAGCTTCTCGAGCACGTGCATTTCTCTCGTAGTACTGCATCCCTCAGATCAGCCATTCTAGGCACGCATCATACCACACAGCGGTGTTTCAACTCAGCAGTCTTCAAGTTGCGACATTGTCGCATCCCATCGTCCTTCCCTTCCTGTCACACATGGATAATTCTACCACACTCACAAATCATGTTATGGCAGCCTGTGGTAGCACGCAACAACATTCATCGCAAATGTCATGTAGGCTGCAGCAGGAACGCATCTTATCGTCTTCTACTTCAGTGCGTACACACCAAACAACTTGCTTCAGTGGAACCAGATGGACTGTGAGCCAGAGGCAGAAGTACGAGTGAATTTCACCGAAAAAGACCATTTACAAGCATTTAACACGTTCTTCCCACAAATTGTTCTAAACACAGCTGTGATGTATGGCATGTCATTTCTTGTGAGATTCGTCAAATATATAGCTCCTATTGCGACAGTGCCCAACGTTGCAGGACACACCAATCTTAACCATTCAGGAAAACTGCTTCAACGAGGACCCCCTTCCACTGCAAGACAAAACATTGCAGTCAAGCATGGCCTGATGCTCAAACACAGAGCATCTCAACAGTACAGATAAGCATCATGCCTCTCGTCCACTCAAGTCTCGTAGTCTATCTTCCTTCTCAATGCCCACCGGCATCCCCTTTATCAGCCAAAAAACTAGCATCCTTAGCGTCTGCGGACTGTACCCTGCTCTCTCATATTGCCTTCGTCCATCCTACTTGCGGACAGTCTAGATGGCAGGCACTTAGCTTATGAACCTTGTGAGGACTTGAGACTGATATGCACATTGAGTGCAGCACATTAAAGGGAAGCCTTATTGTTGGGAGTCATCGCCGACATCCCACCCCAGTGCAGCTGACACCATCTTCATACCTCACAGCCTCTTTCTTCACCAACAATCTCTTAGTCCTCATCACTTAGTCTAACCCAATTTGGCAGCTATTGTGATGCAATGAAGTAGCCGCGAAATTCATTCACAACATTAAATGTCGACATACCGAGCTTGGCTTTGCTTGCAGAAGTGATCCACATTGACATCAAGTGCTGTTCATGGTGAAAGGGGAAGGACAGGGAGGAAACGCATTTTGACTGCACACGCCAGCATGGATATCGCCTTGTTTCTTTTTCATATTCACGGTATACGGCTGGTCTCATTGTTAACAATAAACTCACATATGAGGTAAGCTTAACCATATTTTGAGGCAAACATGCAAAGATTGCGTACGCCTCCAAGTAACTTCAGCATGCCCAAACCTACAGCATTTCCCTATAAAAACAGGCATGTAGGCACATCTTTAGCTTGTCGGATTAGGAATAATACACATATCGCCAATATTCTTGTAAGAATTCAAATAGCCCATCATTTGCATATTTTTGCTTTCGATGAAGTTCTCTAATTGCAAAGAGGACAAACACAGCTTCCTCACTCGCGTGAGCAGTGGAATGGAAGAGGCGACATCGCACCAACAGACTAGAAGATACAGCTTCCATCCATGAATTTTATTCCCTATCATTTGGCGAGACGGCGAACTTCTGTAATTGGCACGCTTACTGCACCTACAGATAACTAACGGTGATCGCCACTGAGGACCACTTACAACGATTACTTTACAATCAACATACACTCCAGCCAAAAAGTCATATTACTCACACGAGGAGAAGTAGAAAGCCTTTTTCAACTTATACAACCCAGATATTTACACCCCATGCTCCGCACCCAGGTCGTCTTTGTCACCTTAGTGTAGGAAAATAAGTATCCATGGTCTGATCACCAGTGACCATCGGAGATAAGCAAAAGAATGCTTCACGTCCGTGAGTGAGTTCACTCACGCCCTCACTCAGCTACTCGCAAGCTCACAGTCGTTGCCACCTGTGTATCCCTCTCCATATACCACGAAAACGAAATCACACCATCTGCCACTACAAACCCGAGAAAGTCAGGCAAGCGAAGGTGACATCAACAATTATGCTGCAATATACCAACACCTATCACTCAATCAGTGCTCATCCAAAGCATTGGCTATCTCTGACACTCTACATCGCACGCACCTCCACCACATGCTCCACTTCTTCTGCTCCATTGTTAGGCATAACATATCAAGGTCGCGGGATGACACAACCACGCGATTATTTCTACCTAAAATATCATCCTATAAATAAGTAGGAATAGCAAATGACATATGTGGAGTCGTTTAGTGGAGTGGGTGGGTTCAAAAATAGCTGAATAAGTATTCACACAGTGCCTCTAGAGCAGGCAACTCTGTGGCCTATTTCGAATTCAAATGCTGCCCTTAACCATCCTCACACGTTACTCTCTTTGCCCTCACTTTGACAATTTAAGGGGTGGCAAAACAGGATGCTGTGCTAACCGCAAGTGCTCACTACAATATCTTCTTCTTTAATGAAATTCGGCACTTGTAAAATAAAAAATGTCTTTGAGTGTGTAAGCATTAGGCAGGACGAATGAGTTGCGTTGGTTCATCTGTGCATTAGTACCATCGAGTGCGTCTTTCCCTCCAAACACGACTGGCCTCCATCCTATCACATCATCCATGTGGTATGGCGGTGAGTAACGAAGAGCATTGCTGGTGGCGAAGACGTGTTTGTGTAAGCAAAAGCATCAAGAGGGGTCTTAAGACGACATACTACTCCGAAGAGGCGGATATGAATTACTGACCTAAGGATTGCTGCTGCTGATCACCACTACAGTAATCCATTCTGCCAACTAAGCTGTCATTGGAGGCTACTTAGGCTCACACACTCCCAAGCCCTATGCTTCTCTGATGCGTTCCACTGACCATTTTACCTTCTTTATTTCTCTCCGTTTTTTCACTGCTCTCTTCTAGCACCCCTTCTCTATTGGTATTTTGTCTGCCCATCTGCCTGTATTGCCTCTTTCGCGTCTGGCTGCCTGTTTGTGTCTCCGTCTACCCGCTTAGGTTGCACATCTTTTATTGTTTTCCTAAACTTTATTTATTATGTGTCATTCTTACTCTTGCGATATCATGTCTTACCTTTCTCAGCCTTAGTGCCACACTCTTCTAAATCACCACTTTTTTTATAATTGGGCTGTCTGTTAACCAGTGAAGTATGTGCCGTAACAATTAGCTTAATGAAGAACAGTATCCCCAAAAATCACCCATATAGACTCCATAAAGTTATAGGACTAAATTAATTTGATAGAGCAAGAACTAACGTTTAACACGTCATATCACATTTCAAAACATCAACTAGATGTTGCGTCTTTCATTGATTGGCAGAAAATACCGGTCATAAATCATCAGCGTTCTCACCTACTTTCACGATCTTCAAAGGACAGAATGAGTTGAGGCACACAACATATGCGCATTAGCTAATGAGTATTCTGCTGCACCCTGACTCAAGTCTCCACCTCCAACTCTGACCACATTAATCTCTTGCATTCTACCTCATCGCTTACAAATATGTTATCCTCCTTGACTACAGACAGCACTTAGTGCAAAACGCCCATTAGCCATGTGGGACCTCATGGCTACCTATTCACATTCACACTAAGTGCATGATGCAAGAAGCACCATCGGAGGTCTCATTGGAGAGACAAAGCATGGGCGAATCACTCCACTGTAGCTAGTGCCATCCTCACAATTCACTGTCGATCCTTTTATCACCAATTGCATAGTCATTTTGTTCTAGATTAGGATGGCACCTTTAAAGAACCAATGATGTTCTCTGACACCATCGAATGGAGGCAGGCTAAGTTTACACTGCCTCCGTATGTGATCCACATTGACAGAGAGTGCTGCTCATGGTAAGGAGGTGGGTTGAGGAGGATATCCTGTTCATCACACACTTGCACATGCAATCGCTCTGATTATCCCCACATTCACATTATCTAGTTAGCCTCGTTGTTAACAATTAAAGAGTTCAGCCATGACTTGTGTGCTAAATTGACTTGAATGGTAACCGCCTTGTTGTACAGAGGGAGGCTTTTCAATTGGTAGAGTGGTTTGCTTCATCGATGGCAATTCATTCAACATGTCTAATGGTAAGGAAGCTTGTGTCTTATCACACAACATACACTTTTGTTTGCGCGGTGGCGCGCTGTCCATTGGATCTTCACATCTGCTCTACCCACACTCCCGTGGTTCCCGCGATCACAAAGAACGGACTCAAGTTTGGTTAATTTGATCACTCCACCACTTCGAACACTCACCAACCACCAGGGTGCCCTTTAAAAATAAACACTCCCAAAGATGTCTCTGTTTCTTGCCAATATTGAGAAGGCAAACTGCAATGTGGTGGAAAGGAAGGCAGATGCATAAATAGAAAGGTGAGTTGACCATGCCCAGCCAGCTTATCAACACATGATTTAGCCTGCAGCACCTCCGGATGTCAATAGGTGGTTTGATGCATCTTTTTTATGTGAGGTTGGATATGACATCGAAAATGTCCTAGACAACTTTGCTCAGTCTAAAATCGTCAGCATTCGTACTAGTTAGTATTTAACAGGACACCTTCAACTACTCGAGGTAGTCCCACGCAATCATCCTCAATTTGTCAAGAACGAGACGGAAGTGTAAGCTGCATGCGTTAGCAGACTGAGAGACATCTCCATCCTCCACATCGAGTCCACCTTCCATCTGAATGTGTTGAATGCTGCTTACTTAAATGTCCATCGTAGCTGCAGCCTCTACCGCGCTTGAACTTGAGGCAGTAGAGCCTTTGCCACCTCTGCTCATTTTCCATAGCCATCCAAATTGATTTGCTGATATGTAATGATTCAGTGGTGGTCAGTAATCGGCACGCTTTCTGATGTTGAAGAATGCCGTAGGTGAAGATCTGTGAGAAGGACTTACAAGGACTGTTCTATCAACCAGTACCGTCTCAAGCTGGAACAGGAGTGCATTACTGACGTGATATTTAGTTTCGCAGAGACAAAAGACGTGAATCTTCTCCGTCGCTACAAGTCAGTCATGATCCCAGCTGTTAATGCACGCGTGTGATTAGTGCGGAGGTAGGCGAGTAAACGTCGTCTCATCATTGGTGACCGTTGAAACAGAGAGACGAGTGGGTTTGAATTCCGTGAGACGGCTCACTTACTACGTCAGTCACTCACACGCACCTGCTCCCTTAATCGTAGCTGCTTCCACCGAATTTCCCCTCTCAACGCACAACAATACCAAATTCATACCTCTGCCAACACAAGCACGAGGAGGTCAGGCGTGTGAAAGTGACATCAACAATAGCGCTGCAATATACCAACACCAATCACTCATTTGGTATCCATCCAAAGCCTTGGTGTTCTCTGACATTCTACATTCCACTTATTTTCGCCACGCTCCCCTTTTTCTGCTTCATTGTTTGACAGGACGTTTCGAGGACGCGAGATGACACAATTACTAGACTATTTCTACATGACTCATTCTGCTATTGATAAGCGAGCATAGTAAAAGCCACAAGTAAAGGCGTTGAGCAGTGTGGGTGGGTACAAAATTAGCTGAGTAAGCACTCACACAGTGTGTTCCATGCAGAAAACTCCCTAATCTCAAACATCAACCAAATGACGCCGCCTAATTAGCAGAATTGTCATGCAATGCATTCAAATGCGGCATCTACCCAACACCATTCACTTCTCTCTGTGTCATCATGTTGAACATTTGACGGGTGGCCAAGCAGGATGCTGTGCTAATCGCTAGAGCTCATTGCAATGACTTCTCGTTTAGTGGAAGGTGTTACTTATCAAGCGCAACTCATCGTTTGTGCGGAACCATTAGGAAGGACGGATGAAATGTGTCGGTTCATTTGCTTGTCAATGCCCTACACTGTGCCCCCTACACTCGAACCTATCGCCATCATCTATACCACTGCGTGTCACTTCTTTCGCACAAATGCAAGGTCCGATTTTCTGATGCATCACTAGCCGACTTTACTTCTGTACTTTAGCTGCAGAATCTCCTCATCCAGTTGGTGGGACAAGGAGAGTATGTTGGTAAACTGTGGTGCGAGGTGCTCCTCTAAAAGCACTCAAAACCATTGAACTGTGGTGTTGAAACACTCAACAGCACATGCTTTGCGTTCAGAATGGTCTCCTCCCACTAAATGACATCCTCTTCAATATCTGCATTACGTCCCAAACACCAATGCGACTCCTATCCACCAACGTCTTTAATGATGCCTTCTTAGGTCATTATTGTCTCCTCTCTGCATTACCACAGGAAGAAACAGTAGACCATCGAGTAGCCACAAAAAACAACCCACTCATTTTACCAAAAAAATAAGCAACAAGTCAATAATACTGTGCTGACAGGAATAAGGGTGGTGATAGATGGACGTTTTGCCTTAGGAGGTAAAACATTCATTGATTGTATTATTCGCAGCCATCATATCCTGCCTTCTTTTAGGATTGGCGTCATAATAAGCTGCCGCGTTGATTGCTTTGCCCCTTCTTCCTTCTTTGCCAAAAAAGCAAAAGGGAAAATCGTGTTATCTTATGTGGGCCACTGAAGTACTCAATCACGATAAAAGGCAGCCATAAATTTCAAATAGCTAATTTCCCGATTGACTCATTTAGTTTCCCACAGTACACTTCATTTCTTTTAAAAGGGGAGGAAATTAGGTACAGAAACTGCAAAAGAGGTAAGTTATAATGACTCTCCTCTACTAGGGAGATAAGACCTCGAGGCTGTATTTAGAACACAGGAGGCGCCTTTAGTCCTAAAGCGAATGGCCAATCTCTTACCATTTCAACATCTGTCAGCTCATTGTTATTGCACTATTGTTCTTTCTGCAGGGCAATTTCGTGCAGTCCTGTGATGCTCTCGCTCTGCCTTTAACACTACTGCCGATGGTAGTGTTGAGGGGAGTCGACAATCATGACTTGAAGAAGCATTATTAGATTTGCAAGAATGATGATGATAGGAGTGTGCTGGAGATAATAACGCAACTGAGGGGGATGGTGATGATGGTGCTGAGACAAAAGCTCCTTTGATCCTGACCATCAAGCTCTCTCTTCTCCTTCCACTGCCATGCCCACTCTGCCCACAAGCTCATTCTCTCTCTCTCCACCCAATTATGCGGATAGTTTGGATCTGGGCAGCACCGCAGTAACCTAACACAAATGCGGATAGCCTTGCCATAAACTGTAATGAGGACAATTCATTTAAAGCATAAATGAACAATGCCTTCTATTTTGGCCATCCATGGCGAAAAGCTGCTCTAAGAATAGGCTTTTAACTTGAGCCCTTGAGGAATGCTGTCGAGGGAGAATGTTCACTTTTTAGTTGCTTACAGCTGGCACATGCTCAACAATGTACTTTCATGACTTCAAGCTCACGTGAGCTCGATCACCGACATGACATTGTGATCCAACGTTGTAGGCTCATCCTGAGAGGGAAAAGAGCATTCGTTCTACACATATTACACAATTTGAGATGTCCAACTCCTCTAGCCAATCTTTTCCATCCGGGTGCCTAAAACTGAAGGCGGGAATGAAGAGTCATTGTATAGATTTGCCAAAAGTATTTACCGCTGAAGGCAAACAAAGTCATGGAAATCTAGCTATTTTGAGAAGGAACCACTAGCGGTGCTTACAATCGTCATTGCATAGTGAATGATTCCATCGTAAACCACAAGGATATCTGATTAGAGACTGGTACTGTAAATGATCAAAGGGAGCATTTACAAGACTGAGTATCCTCAACTGTCCTAAAAAAGGGCAGAAAATTACTCCTCCGAACACATCGACACCCCTGCTCACCAAGGCGGTAAGTGATATATAATTGGCCACGCAAAATAAGTATAACGTAGAGCACTCAAAAAGCCACAAAAAGTTATCTAAAGTTCCTTTCTCTGTCAATTTATATTCGGAATTTTTATTATCCACATCCCACATTGCTCAGCTTAATAAACAGTGGAAACTGTTACATTAGGATGCTAACATTTGATAACATGCGTTAATTTACCTGTGATTAATTTGGCAATTACTGATTGCACACCACAAAATTTTATCATTACATTCATTTGCACTTGTCTTTCGAAGAGGCCTACAAATATTCAAGAGCACTGAGGGTCTACAAACGGGGTAGCAAATTCATTTAAGTTAAAATTGTGTAGAAATTTACGATAGCTCTCCGTCAAAATCAAGGACTTTAACAAAGAGAGAAGTGCACATATTTGTACACACTCATATCTATCCATGCATATAATCACATTCAATAAAACACATCACGTGCACCCATTGGCGAACATGCATATGCAAAAATTTAATAATAAAATAACCTTTAAAAATACATTAAACTGTGTGCATACTCAATATTGATAATAACAACCATATTCCCTCATGCATATTCATATATGCAGAGGGACTTAACTTTAAAAATACGTATCACATCCACTCAAACAAACACACACATAAAAACTTATTTTAATGGTGAAATTTACGTAGACAGGTACACTCGTATGCTTATGTACACAAAAAATTCGCTCTCCAAGAAATATCTAAGGTTCAGGATCTCAGAAAATGTTAACAAACCAAAAACTTACACACCTAATTTTCCTAACCTCAAGTGAACATTTGGAATTTCATTCAATAAGTAGGCCCATCTCGAACACTAACTTAAGTATTGAAAATTTGATCACAACCAAACTGACTTGCACCCATGACGGCACCTACGTAAAAAATAACTGCGTCACCATTAAAGAAGTGGATTAATCTGATGGAGTGATAAAACGTCGATGGTGCAGCAAGCATGCGATACAGGAAAGTTGGTGGTGTGTTTCATGCAGAAGTGTCTATGCTACTCCTATTAATTCAGTTGTAAAACCCTGCAATCTCTGTGCAGCGTTATTTACATGTAGAATTTTACAGCCTCTCCCAATGCGTTTCTCACAAGAGTGATATGCGATTGTCTTTCAGCCGGCTCTACTGTAGACATTTTGGCTCTCCTTTGTCCACGTAAGATTCACTACACTGCGATGTCAATGATTTCTCAGCTGATTAACAAATAACAAAAAGGCAGCGTCGTAGGCTTTTGCTTCTGCCAGGAATGTCTCAAACTATGCAAGTGATAAAATGTGGACATAGGGATGTGCTGACAGCATGGTAGTATGATCAGATCTTATTTGCAAGAAGACACCACTCGTGGGTTCCGTCGCACTCGCAGCCAGCTTTGTTTGCATGATTGGCTCAAGGTGATGAGATAGGTCAAAAAATGCAGAGACAGATTATTCACACTTTTTCAGGTTTCACACAAGTGTTGTCTAACATGCTCACGAAACCTTGTTGTGATTACAGGAAAGTGATCAAATGAGGTAGACAGCAGGCACAAAAGGCCGTAGTAAATTGCATGTCTCATGTTACTGGTTTGATGGTCAGGGAGAGAGTCAGGGTTAATTCTGCGGGGAAAAACTAATGACATCTTCAATTTGTCCATTCAAATGTAGTTCCAAATTCCTGTAGCAAAGCTTCTCGAGCACGTGCATTTCTCTCGTAGTACTGCATCCCTCAGATCAGCCATTCTAGGCACGCATCATACCACACAGCGGTGTTTCAACTCAGCAGTCTTCAAGTTGCGACATTGTCGCATCCCATCGTCCTTCCCTTCCTGTCACACATGGATAATTCTACCACACTCACAAATCATGTTATGGCAGCCTGTGGTAGCACGCAACAACATTCATCGCAAATGTCATGTAGGCTGCAGCAGGAACGCATCTTATCGTCTTCTACTTCAGTGCGTACACACCAAACAACTTGCTTCAGTGGAACCAGATGGACTGTGAGCCAGAGGCAGAAGTACGAGTGAATTTCACCGAAAAAGACCATTTACAAGCATTTAACACGTTCTTCCCACAAATTGTTCTAAACACAGCTGTGATGTATGGCATGTCATTTCTTGTGAGATTCGTCAAATATATAGCTCCTATTGCGACAGTGCCCAACGTTGCAGGACACACCAATCTTAACCATTCAGGAAAACTGCTTCAACGAGGACCCCCTTCCACTGCAAGACAAAACATTGCAGTCAAGCATGGCCTGATGCTCAAACACAGAGCATCTCAACAGTACAGATAAGCATCATGCCTCTCGTCCACTCAAGTCTCGTAGTCTATCTTCCTTCTCAATGCCCACCGGCATCCCCTTTATCAGCCAAAAAACTAGCATCCTTAGCGTCTGCGGACTGTACCCTGCTCTCTCATATTGCCTTCGTCCATCCTACTTGCGGACAGTCTAGATGGCAGGCACTTAGCTTATGAACCTTGTGAGGACTTGAGACTGATATGCACATTGAGTGCAGCACATTAAAGGGAAGCCTTATTGTTGGGAGTCATCGCCGACATCCCACCCCAGTGCAGCTGACACCATCTTCATACCTCACAGCCTCTTTCTTCACCAACAATCTCTTAGTCCTCATCACTTAGTCTAACCCAATTTGGCAGCTATTGTGATGCAATGAAGTAGCCGCGAAATTCATTCACAACATTAAATGTCGACATACCGAGCTTGGCTTTGCTTGCAGAAGTGATCCACATTGACATCAAGTGCTGTTCATGGTGAAAGGGGAAGGACAGGGAGGAAACGCATTTTGACTGCACACGCCAGCATGGATATCGCCTTGTTTCTTTTTCATATTCACGGTATACGGCTGGTCTCATTGTTAACAATAAACTCACATATGAGGTAAGCTTAACCATATTTTGAGGCAAACATGCAAAGATTGCGTACGCCTCCAAGTAACTTCAGCATGCCCAAACCTACAGCATTTCCCTATAAAAACAGGCATGTAGGCACATCTTTAGCTTGTCGGATTAGGAATAATACACATATCGCCAATATTCTTGTAAGAATTCAAATAGCCCATCATTTGCATATTTTTGCTTTCGATGAAGTTCTCTAATTGCAAAGAGGACAAACACAGCTTCCTCACTCGCGTGAGCAGTGGAATGGAAGAGGCGACATCGCACCAACAGACTAGAAGATACAGCTTCCATCCATGAATTTTATTCCCTATCATTTGGCGAGACGGCGAACTTCTGTAATTGGCACGCTTACTGCACCTACAGATAACTAACGGTGATCGCCACTGAGGACCACTTACAACGATTACTTTACAATCAACATACACTCCAGCCAAAAAGTCATATTACTCACACGAGGAGAAGTAGAAAGCCTTTTTCAACTTATACAACCCAGATATTTACACCCCATGCTCCGCACCCAGGTCGTCTTTGTCACCTTAGTGTAGGAAAATAAGTATCCATGGTCTGATCACCAGTGACCATCGGAGATAAGCAAAAGAATGCTTCACGTCCGTGAGTGAGTTCACTCACGCCCTCACTCAGCTACTCGCAAGCTCACAGTCGTTGCCACCTGTGTATCCCTCTCCATATACCACGAAAACGAAATCACACCATCTGCCACTACAAACCCGAGAAAGTCAGGCAAGCGAAGGTGACATCAACAATTATGCTGCAATATACCAACACCTATCACTCAATCAGTGCTCATCCAAAGCATTGGCTATCTCTGACACTCTACATCGCACGCACCTCCACCACATGCTCCACTTCTTCTGCTCCATTGTTAGGCATAACATATCAAGGTCGCGGGATGACACAACCACGCGATTATTTCTACCTAAAATATCATCCTATAAATAAGTAGGAATAGCAAATGACATATGTGGAGTCGTTTAGTGGAGTGGGTGGGTTCAAAAATAGCTGAATAAGTATTCACACAGTGCCTCTAGAGCAGGCAACTCTGTGGCCTATTTCGAATTCAAATGCTGCCCTTAACCATCCTCACACGTTACTCTCTTTGCCCTCACTTTGACAATTTAAGGGGTGGCAAAACAGGATGCTGTGCTAACCGCAAGTGCTCACTACAATATCTTCTTCTTTAATGAAATTCGGCACTTGTAAAATAAAAAATGTCTTTGAGTGTGTAAGCATTAGGCAGGACGAATGAGTTGCGTTGGTTCATCTGTGCATTAGTACCATCGAGTGCGTCTTTCCCTCCAAACACGACTGGCCTCCATCCTATCACATCATCCATGTGGTATGGCGGTGAGTAACGAAGAGCATTGCTGGTGGCGAAGACGTGTTTGTGTAAGCAAAAGCATCAAGAGGGGTCTTAAGACGACATACTACTCCGAAGAGGCGGATATGAATTACTGACCTAAGGATTGCTGCTGCTGATCACCACTACAGTAATCCATTCTGCCAACTAAGCTGTCATTGGAGGCTACTTAGGCTCACACACTCCCAAGCCCTATGCTTCTCTGATGCGTTCCACTGACCATTTTACCTTCTTTATTTCTCTCCGTTTTTTCACTGCTCTCTTCTAGCACCCCTTCTCTATTGGTATTTTGTCTGCCCATCTGCCTGTATTGCCTCTTTCGCGTCTGGCTGCCTGTTTGTGTCTCCGTCTACCCGCTTAGGTTGCACATCTTTTATTGTTTTCCTAAACTTTATTTATTATGTGTCATTCTTACTCTTGCGATATCATGTCTTACCTTTCTCAGCCTTAGTGCCACACTCTTCTAAATCACCACTTTTTTTATAATTGGGCTGTCTGTTAACCAGTGAAGTATGTGCCGTAACAATTAGCTTAATGAAGAACAGTATCCCCAAAAATCACCCATATAGACTCCATAAAGTTATAGGACTAAATTAATTTGATAGAGCAAGAACTAACGTTTAACACGTCATATCACATTTCAAAACATCAACTAGATGTTGCGTCTTTCATTGATTGGCAGAAAATACCGGTCATAAATCATCAGCGTTCTCACCTACTTTCACGATCTTCAAAGGACAGAATGAGTTGAGGCACACAACATATGCGCATTAGCTAATGAGTATTCTGCTGCACCCTGACTCAAGTCTCCACCTCCAACTCTGACCACATTAATCTCTTGCATTCTACCTCATCGCTTACAAATATGTTATCCTCCTTGACTACAGACAGCACTTAGTGCAAAACGCCCATTAGCCATGTGGGACCTCATGGCTACCTATTCACATTCACACTAAGTGCATGATGCAAGAAGCACCATCGGAGGTCTCATTGGAGAGACAAAGCATGGGCGAATCACTCCACTGTAGCTAGTGCCATCCTCACAATTCACTGTCGATCCTTTTATCACCAATTGCATAGTCATTTTGTTCTAGATTAGGATGGCACCTTTAAAGAACCAATGATGTTCTCTGACACCATCGAATGGAGGCAGGCTAAGTTTACACTGCCTCCGTATGTGATCCACATTGACAGAGAGTGCTGCTCATGGTAAGGAGGTGGGTTGAGGAGGATATCCTGTTCATCACACACTTGCACATGCAATCGCTCTGATTATCCCCACATTCACATTATCTAGTTAGCCTCGTTGTTAACAATTAAAGAGTTCAGCCATGACTTGTGTGCTAAATTGACTTGAATGGTAACCGCCTTGTTGTACAGAGGGAGGCTTTTCAATTGGTAGAGTGGTTTGCTTCATCGATGGCAATTCATTCAACATGTCTAATGGTAAGGAAGCTTGTGTCTTATCACACAACATACACTTTTGTTTGCGCGGTGGCGCGCTGTCCATTGGATCTTCACATCTGCTCTACCCACACTCCCGTGGTTCCCGCGATCACAAAGAACGGACTCAAGTTTGGTTAATTTGATCACTCCACCACTTCGAACACTCACCAACCACCAGGGTGCCCTTTAAAAATAAACACTCCCAAAGATGTCTCTGTTTCTTGCCAATATTGAGAAGGCAAACTGCAATGTGGTGGAAAGGAAGGCAGATGCATAAATAGAAAGGTGAGTTGACCATGCCCAGCCAGCTTATCAACACATGATTTAGCCTGCAGCACCTCCGGATGTCAATAGGTGGTTTGATGCATCTTTTTTATGTGAGGTTGGATATGACATCGAAAATGTCCTAGACAACTTTGCTCAGTCTAAAATCGTCAGCATTCGTACTAGTTAGTATTTAACAGGACACCTTCAACTACTCGAGGTAGTCCCACGCAATCATCCTCAATTTGTCAAGAACGAGACGGAAGTGTAAGCTGCATGCGTTAGCAGACTGAGAGACATCTCCATCCTCCACATCGAGTCCACCTTCCATCTGAATGTGTTGAATGCTGCTTACTTAAATGTCCATCGTAGCTGCAGCCTCTACCGCGCTTGAACTTGAGGCAGTAGAGCCTTTGCCACCTCTGCTCATTTTCCATAGCCATCCAAATTGATTTGCTGATATGTAATGATTCAGTGGTGGTCAGTAATCGGCACGCTTTCTGATGTTGAAGAATGCCGTAGGTGAAGATCTGTGAGAAGGACTTACAAGGACTGTTCTATCAACCAGTACCGTCTCAAGCTGGAACAGGAGTGCATTACTGACGTGATATTTAGTTTCGCAGAGACAAAAGACGTGAATCTTCTCCGTCGCTACAAGTCAGTCATGATCCCAGCTGTTAATGCACGCGTGTGATTAGTGCGGAGGTAGGCGAGTAAACGTCGTCTCATCATTGGTGACCGTTGAAACAGAGAGACGAGTGGGTTTGAATTCCGTGAGACGGCTCACTTACTACGTCAGTCACTCACACGCACCTGCTCCCTTAATCGTAGCTGCTTCCACCGAATTTCCCCTCTCAACGCACAACAATACCAAATTCATACCTCTGCCAACACAAGCACGAGGAGGTCAGGCGTGTGAAAGTGACATCAACAATAGCGCTGCAATATACCAACACCAATCACTCATTTGGTATCCATCCAAAGCCTTGGTGTTCTCTGACATTCTACATTCCACTTATTTTCGCCACGCTCCCCTTTTTCTGCTTCATTGTTTGACAGGACGTTTCGAGGACGCGAGATGACACAATTACTAGACTATTTCTACATGACTCATTCTGCTATTGATAAGCGAGCATAGTAAAAGCCACAAGTAAAGGCGTTGAGCAGTGTGGGTGGGTACAAAATTAGCTGAGTAAGCACTCACACAGTGTGTTCCATGCAGAAAACTCCCTAATCTCAAACATCAACCAAATGACGCCGCCTAATTAGCAGAATTGTCATGCAATGCATTCAAATGCGGCATCTACCCAACACCATTCACTTCTCTCTGTGTCATCATGTTGAACATTTGACGGGTGGCCAAGCAGGATGCTGTGCTAATCGCTAGAGCTCATTGCAATGACTTCTCGTTTAGTGGAAGGTGTTACTTATCAAGCGCAACTCATCGTTTGTGCGGAACCATTAGGAAGGACGGATGAAATGTGTCGGTTCATTTGCTTGTCAATGCCCTACACTGTGCCCCCTACACTCGAACCTATCGCCATCATCTATACCACTGCGTGTCACTTCTTTCGCACAAATGCAAGGTCCGATTTTCTGATGCATCACTAGCCGACTTTACTTCTGTACTTTAGCTGCAGAATCTCCTCATCCAGTTGGTGGGACAAGGAGAGTATGTTGGTAAACTGTGGTGCGAGGTGCTCCTCTAAAAGCACTCAAAACCATTGAACTGTGGTGTTGAAACACTCAACAGCACATGCTTTGCGTTCAGAATGGTCTCCTCCCACTAAATGACATCCTCTTCAATATCTGCATTACGTCCCAAACACCAATGCGACTCCTATCCACCAACGTCTTTAATGATGCCTTCTTAGGTCATTATTGTCTCCTCTCTGCATTACCACAGGAAGAAACAGTAGACCATCGAGTAGCCACAAAAAACAACCCACTCATTTTACCAAAAAAATAAGCAACAAGTCAATAATACTGTGCTGACAGGAATAAGGGTGGTGATAGATGGACGTTTTGCCTTAGGAGGTAAAACATTCATTGATTGTATTATTCGCAGCCATCATATCCTGCCTTCTTTTAGGATTGGCGTCATAATAAGCTGCCGCGTTGATTGCTTTGCCCCTTCTTCCTTCTTTGCCAAAAAAGCAAAAGGGAAAATCGTGTTATCTTATGTGGGCCACTGAAGTACTCAATCACGATAATCTCTTGCATTACGCCGTGTGCATATATCATCTGCAACCACAGGGACTGCTAGCTCCCTATTTTGTTAAAATGAAATCGTTTGTTATGCTACGCTACAGACGATAAAGCAGCATTTAACTGACTTATTGCTCGTAAGTACCCATTGCGACTACTTAATAGAACACCAAGAGTTCTCATAAACCAAAGTGTGGTGTATATTTGTGGGTCAATTTTCACGGACACAAGTGCTAGGACGCTGCGTGGAGGAGCTAAATTGTGGCTGCAAGCAGCACATTGATGAGGCACTCCCACTCTACACGCAAATTGCCAAGCATTCGTCACCACTTCCGCCAGTCCACTGCTGCTGTTCTTCCCTTTATTCTATGGCAAAGTAGCACAGTGCCGTGTGCGGACAGGCATTAATCTAATGACACTGCCAACGCCACTTGCAAATGTCATGTCGAGCGAAGATGACACATGTGTCACAAGGATGCATCACTTGATGAGCTGATTGCCAAACCTCAATGCTCTCATTTGCAGACATGCCTAAAGGCAGCATGTGCAGGAGACAAACGTCCAGAAGCAATTTTACGCTTTGCAAAATTAACAGGTCTATGTATTCAAATTGGGTGTGCATTGGAGGTACTCATCCCACCTCACTATTTAATGAACCAATGATACAAGCAACAGAAAGCAATCAAGGTGTGGGGGAAATGTCTTTGCATTCTGACACCCACCTCCTCACTTTACACCACTAATAGAAGCAAAGCGGTTGTAGAGGACGTGGAACACATACGTGGATTCTCCCTCCCCATCCCATCGCATTATATCACTGTGTGTGTGCACGGACGCATCGAGTCACAATCGATTCAACCGCACGCATGTCGTCTTTAAAGTGAGCGCATGCTGTGGCTTGCTTGTCGCTAGCAGCAGATCACGCTGCTGTTCACAGTGGAAAGGCGATGTGGGAAGAAATCAGTGGCGAGCAATTTGACATGGCTTCAGCAGATAGTGAAGAGCTGCTGTATGTTTGGTACAGGCGGCATGATCCGCAGTAGGCGTCATTCGCTGAATACTCATATCACGGTAGGGCGCAAATCTCCTCAGGTGAATAACGCAACGCAAAAGTCACTGTGGTTGACAGGAAAATCCATGGGTTCTGGAAACACACTATGCTTCAACCGATACTTGCAAAAGCTGTAGCATGCAATAGGCTAGACAGTGGTGATTTCAGCTAACTATGCTACAACAGCCCCACTTCAGAGCATAGTCTCCCTACCACTTGCCAGCACACTTACGCGTAGAAGGAGAGAGCAGGAGGAGAGAGGTGGTGAAGAAAGTGTGTAGTGGAAATGAGGTGGAATTATTGCCTGACGTAATCGCCACGGCGCAGGCAGATGCACACCACACTGGCACCGCAGCACGCAGAACAAAACCCACGCAAGCAGCCTCGAAATCACACCTTCTATTGGGCGATAGCCTCAAGGCTAGTGAGGATGGGTATAAATTGTGTGCGTATTTCCAAAACCACTCGAGTAATCACATAACAGCCTTCTACCCACATACACACACACAAACACGTATCCGAATGCTGTGTGTATTTCTCTCCATTACTGTAGTCCTCACATTTCTCTCCGTCCTAGCTAAACGGAGAAAGGCTAACACGAGACCTTCTTTCATCACCATACCCTTCGCTCCACGAGAACCGAGGAGAATCCGTGTGATGACTCGATTAAGTCGAGTTGCCTCATTGCCATGTTTTTGGCGGAGGGACGATGATGAACATTACTACAGAAGGAATTACTAGGCAATGAAATAATCAATCACTTCGAGCAGCCTCAGCCAATGTTCTGCATTTATTTTCTGCCCTTTTGCACCACTTTGTGCTTTTTAAGCATTATTTTGCGAAAAGAGAACGCTTTTATGTGGATTTGCTTATAGTATTTTCACGTATCTTAACAAACCATAGTATGCAGCATGGAGCAGGGGGAACACACAATCAGAAGTTTGGTTGGGCCTTGCGAGGTGGTTCAACCATTGCAGAGGATGGTAAATAATTAGTTGGGAGGAGGAATTATTGCAAAGTGAGTGACTTCTGACAAAAGCAAGCCAATGTTTTGGGACGCGATTGCTAATGCTTGGTAAGGAGAAAATTGAAATTGAAATAGGAAAATGTTACAAGACTCAGTTCAAAGTTCATAGCCACCGTGATGTGAGCACTTGTATTCCCTCAAGAAATAGGCAAACTACCTGGCAAATATTCCTAATAATTTGCTGATTCACTTCGTGACCCCTTTTTAATCAGTCCACATATTTGAATATGGTGGTCTGTGATTCCTAATGTGCAGACCCTCTTGCCCACAAATACCACCACACCCCTCTCCTCGCCGTCATACTTACCCGCTACCACACAATTTCTCCCCTCTCTTCTCTCCCTTCTTCCGCTTACTAAGAGTCTAGTTAATATCCATGATAGCACTGAAATTATCCAACGCCAAATAGCTCTCCTGTTCAAAATGTTTGCTGCAGTTAAAATCGCACATGCGATTTTTAATGCAGGTACACCTACGTGAAAGGCGCATATGAGAATGAATTCTTTCCTTTACAAACGTGGTCGGATAGCCGTGAGGCTGGAATCTTCTTAGATGGGCAAGTACCTCAATTGACCCAAGTAGGTGTCCACCGTGCACTTCTCTGCTTCCAATAAGAGAAGAAAACATGCGCAGTGACAGTCAACAAGGCAATTTACAATGGCTGCAGTCAGCACAAACACGAGGCGCTTTACCTCCTGATGCAAATTGCCCATCATGCAAACAGCCAAAACTCTGCCAGCTCACTGTTATTTCCCCATTGTTCATTCTGTAGAAAAATGCCATGAAATGTAGTGTATGACCATGCCATCTCCGATTGCACTGCCATTGCTACCTCGATGTCAGTGCTGAGGCAAGCTGGCAATGATGACAGGGAGTGGCATCATCAGAAACGCATGGAGGGTGGGATTTGAATGGGACTGGGGATAAAATGTGGGTGAGAGCGTAATCTGTAATACGGGCAATTAATTAGGTGCAAAATGAAATGCGTCCCCCACTTTGACCATCCATGGCGAAAGCTGCTCAAAGAAAAGCCTTTAAGCCTATTTCCTTGGAAGATACTCTAGGGCAAGAATGCTTGCATTTCAGGTACTCCATACTGGCACATTTCCAACAATGCACTTTCCTTACTACCACCTTCACGTTAGCCTAACCACTTACATGAATTTGCATTTTATGGACTGATGCTCATCTCAAGAGGAAGGTAGGCATTCATCCCACGTACGTTACACAATTTGGACTGGCATGCTCCTCTGGCGAATCTCTCCCTCCAAGTGTCTCTAACCAAAGTCGAAGGTGAGGAAGTAAGAGCATATTGCGTGCGTAGAACCATCGGGTGATATTGCTCAAATCAGCTAAAACTGAACGCTTGAAGAAGGCATGGAGGCTAGCCGTCTTGTGGAGGAGGCAATAGCAGTGCTGACAAGCGTCACTGAGGAGAGATCGGCTCATTCGTCAACAGCAATGTCAATTGTTTCGTAACCGGTATTGTGCATGGCTCAGGGCAGTATATTCAAATCTGAGAACGCCTACTCGGCCTCTGCAAATGGAGATGTGAATTATCTTGTCAGGTTGAGAAAGTCATACTCATCCATTGCCTGGCTTACAACGCCAAGACACATTATCACCGCTGCTCACAATGCTATTGAGTGCATCATCACTGGTCTCACATATTGCGTTTAATGTGGTGCTCTCGAAAAGTCACAGATAATTTGTAAATTATTCTTCCGCTATGTATCTGCGTTTGTCAATTCATTAGGCCCGCCTACGCACAATCCAGGTAACTGGAGTGTGAGAACTGCTGCATTAAGACGCTAATGTTTGCCAATGTGCCTTTGAGTAGTATCCACAGGTCGGATCATGGGAGCAGGTGTAAAATATATAGCCAGATGTAAGCCTACGCGGTCTAATGTTGGGAGAATCAGAGGCAATCAACCTCCTTTATCGATCGACGGGTCAGTCAAGCAACACCCCATCTGTCAATCGATTAATCAAACTGCCATTTGAAAATGGGCAAGGCAAGCTGAAGTTATTTTCAGTTAGCACCAATTTACTAGTGGTCAATGCAGGTGGTTGTAGTTTATACATCTTTACAGAATTTCATCATAACGTTCATAATTACTTGGCTTTCAAAGAGGTCTACACACACCCACAACCGTTGAAGGCCTCCAATTTTATGCATCTACTCAACTAAAAATTGTTTGCAAACTAAAATAGTGCTGCATCCAACTAAAGGACTTAAAAAAATCAGAACACATAACTTTGCACACTCATATATGCATATTTATACATTTGCATAATCATATTCAATAAAACGCATCACCTCAACTCAATGACAGATATACTCATGCATAACCTTGATGATAAAACAACTTTAAACACACATCAAACTACCTTTATGTAAAATTTTGATGGCAAAATCACATTTCCCAAGCATGTCTATGCCTATCTTAATATATATGCTCAATTTCAAGCATGCAAATTACGTCCACTTATATACATACACACAGCCACTTATCAATATTAGTACAACCTACCCCTACACATACATACGTATATCTATGCACCTAGATAGTGCTAATCTGACAACATTTAAGGTTCAGGATGGCGGATGATATTGACAAGCCACAAACATGCAATCATAGTCTTCCACTACACTAGCAAATATTTGACAAGTCATTTAATTAATGGCTCATTGCCAACACCAGTCAATAGATTGACATTGTGTTGCCGACACGTTCAATTCGCATTTAAGATGGCACGCACGTGAATGATACCTGAGCCGACAGTAAAGCAGTTGAACAGTCCTGTGGAGTGATGAAGCGCCATCAATGCAGCACAGATGTGATGCAATTACATTGGCGATGCATTCCATGACACACTTACCAATTTACCTATCTACCTCAATGACCTTCGAGTCACGCCACGTACACTAGAAATTTTACCGTCCCTCATTGTGTGCTTTTTACAGTGTGTGATTCCCTTTCTGCCACCTCTACTGCAGATATTTTGACTGTTCATTTTTCACATGAGTCGCATTACACTGCTTCTCGATGATTGCTTCACGGATTAACAAACAACAGGAAGACGACATGGTAAGCTTTGTCTTGTGCCAAGAATGAGGATGGATCATCGACCGCGTAGGGGTGGTTGGGAAGGCGAAGGTAATGGGTATATGGTTGAAGACAAGAATGACTATGATAATAGTAAGACAACTTTTTCACTGAACACACTTTCCTTAAACATGCTCTGTCTCTAATCCATTTAACGGGTGCACAGATAAGGCGAATCTGAAGATAATAGTACTAAGGAGAAGTGGTCAGAAGTTAATTGAGTTGCTGCCTTGATTTCAGTAATAAATAGCAAAAAGTAGTTTTGTGCAATTAAATTGTTTCCACTACAGAGAAACTTCTATAACCTTTTTTACCATTTGACCAATTATTAAGCAAAACCATCAACTTCAGGTGGAACGCAAGGCAATCGACTAGTAGAATCAGTCACCATCCCAATCAAGCATGTGGTCAATTAAT
>NW_020170388.1:1831462-1833313 GCF_000524195.1 Echinococcus granulosus | reverse complement strand
GGACCTTCTTTCGTCACCGTAAAACCTGCTCCTCAAGAATCAAGAAGAACCAGCGCGAAGACTCAAAAAAGTCGCTCCTTTTCGTTTCCATGCTTTCGGAGGAGGGAGAATGATGATGAACAATATTACAAAAGGAGTTACTAGCCAGTGAGAATTATCAACCCCTTTCAGTAGTCCCACCCGCTTACCTGCATTTATTTTCGACATTTTGTGCTATTTTATGTACTCATTGCATTTTAATAATGAGAGAAGTCTATCAAAGCGAATGTATGCGTTGTATTTTAGCCGATTTAAATAGGCTGAGATATATAGCAATAAAATACGGGGATGCCTAACCAAAAGCTTGGGTAAGCATCAAAAGAAATAAAATTTTGCTGGAAAATGTAGTACTACGATTAGAGAATGGTGTGTAAGTCGAGGGCGAATGCACACAGAGAAGGTGGAAAAGTGAGTGATCTCTGAAAACGAAGGTCAGTGTTCTGGAATAGCAAATGTCAATGCCTAGTTGGCTACGAACTGAAGGGCAAAGGGGAGAATCACATCAGGTCTCGGCAATGATGAGGCTTGACTCAAGGTGAGAGTAGTTGATCCGTGAAGGGGCAGACACCATCACTGGTAAATACTCATAATGTTGCAGATTCACTTTGTGTGCCCCCTTACTAACCAGGTCTCCAATTTGAAAGCAGCTCATTATATTCTTCAAGTAGCAGGCCGCATGACCCATAATCCCTACTACATTATCCTCTCCGCTTCTCCACGTCTCCCTTTTCCTCCCTTATTCCGGCTCTCTTCCCTGCGGTCTCTCCCCCACTTCCTCTCTCCGTTAATCAAGCGACTAGTTAGTCTCCAAGATAGCAATTGAATTGTCAAACACAAACAAGGGGAGCTATAGGATGATCCGTGGTAAGGGCAGATGATCAGATGTAAAATTAATTTTAACCTGATTCAGTTTGTAAGGGCCTTCAATCAAATAAGCACTTGTGCGTGAAATCGTATAAGCCATTTTTAACACAGACACACCCATGTGTAGGGCAAACACCGAAATGTGCTATTTCACACACTGAAGTGGTGAAATAGACGCAAGACAACCGTGAATTGGAAACAGTGAATTTCTCGATTGGCCCAATTAGGTTTCTACAACACACTTCTTTTCTTCCACTAAGGGAAGTGAAATGGTGGGAGTAACAGTCAACAAGGGAATTTCTAATGGCGCTCCGCCTACCGGAAGACAAGAACTCGTGTCTGCATTTGGCACACCTAGGAGGTGTTTTTCTTCTTGTTGCAAATTGCCCATCTAACACCACCTTCACCTCCGACAGCTCACTGCTATTTCCCTATTCGATATTCCCCATAGAAATGTCGTGTATGGCCATGTGATGCTCATGTTGTGCCATCAACTCTGTTGCGGATGGTAGTGTTGATGGAAACTGACAATCTTGACATGGCGGGCCATCAGGCGATTTACAAGGAGGCTACGGTAGGGAAGGTGCTAAGGATGATTAATAATGCCAGTAAGAATGATGCTGGTGATGATGCTGAGACAACAGCCGTCTTCATACTGATTAGCCCATTCTCTTCTCTGCTCCCACCATCCTGCCCATCCGGCTCCACGAGCCCTTGTCCTCTTTCCTCACCTAATCTTGGGACTAGTCTAACCCTAAGCAGCAGTGCAGTTATCTAACACAAACAAGGATGGCCTTAACAAAATCAGTATTGAGGGCGATTCATTCGAAGCAAAATGAACAATGCCCTGTATTTTGGTCATCTGTGGCGCAAATTTGCTCAAAGGATAGACTCTGGGCGTTAGCCCTTGAAGTATACTATCGGGTAAAAATGTTCACGTTGTAGATG
>NW_020170388.1:1827734-1831362 GCF_000524195.1 Echinococcus granulosus | reverse complement strand
ACAATAAGTCAGTTAAATGCGGATTTATCATCTGGACCATTATGATGCAAACAAGTTCATCCTAACAGGAGAGAGTGACAACTATCAGTCTGATTACAAGTGTCATATGCGTATGACACAAAGCTAGAGACTACCATGATTGAGTACTTTAGAGAACCACATGGGAATACAAGGTTCTTCTTCTCCCTTTTTATCAAAGGAAGAAAATAGGTGCAAAGCAGTTAGCACTGCAAATTATTATGATGCTGATTTTTAAAGAAATTTAGAATCGGTAGCCTCGAATAATATAACCGTGAAATGTTTAACCTCCCAATCTAGATTGCCTATCTCTGACTACCTTCTTCTGTCAACGTAATATTAATTCCCTGCTGTTAATTCTATACAAAAATGCGTGAGCTGTGTTTGTTGCTACAAGGTACTCGATTGTTACCGTCTACAATAATGCAGAGAGAAGACAATAATGTCGTAAGAATGTATCATTGAAGAGGCTGGTGGATAGGAGTAACACTGGCGTTTAGGATGTAATGTAGGTATAGAGGATGATGTCATTTGGTGCAAGGCGATCATTCTGAACGCAACGCACGTGCTGTTGAGTGTTTCAACACAACAGTCCAGTGGTTTCAGTGATTTGAGTCAAGCACTGAGCACCAAAGTGTACCAGCATACCCAACTGGCCCCACCGACTTCATGAGGAGATTTTGCAGTTAAGGTACAGAAATAAAGTTGGCCTGATGCTCAAAACATCGCACTTCCTCTGAACACATGCATGAGGCGCTCTTCTCTACTTCTGCGTTACCCAAAAGACAGACCTATTTAAAACACAAAGCATCTCAACATTACAGATAAGCATCATGCTTCTCGTTAACACAAGTCTTGTCCTCCATCCTCCTTTCAATGTCCACCGACATCATCCCCATCCGCCAAGAAACTGGTAATTTCAGCGTCTACTGACTGCACCCTCCGCTGATCTACACTCATAGTGCCTTCGTCCATCATACATGGCGACAGTCTAAATGGCAGACACTTAGTTTATGAGCCGTGCATGGACTCGAGACTGTACATTGAAGGAAAGCCTTATAGTTGGGAGTCATAATCGACATCCCACAACCCACGCTGTAGTATACCAAAACCAATCACTCATTTGGTATTCATTCAAGCCTTAAGAGATCACAGAGTAGCTTGCATTGGAAATACTGTTTGGAAATTCATCAACTATTTTTGTATCCATCAGCTCCATTTAACGCCTCCGAAGATGTCTTTTACTCACTTGTTTATAGTTGGATAAGTTACGTGGAAATAATGACGTGGTTGCTCTATCTTGCCTCCTTGATATTTTCTGCCTAACAATGAAGCAGAAGAGATAGAGCACATAGTGAACGCGTGTGGAAAGTAGAAGGTCACTGATGGCTGAGGCTTTGGATGAATGCTAAGTGAGATATTGGTGTTGGAGGAACATTCTTTCCAATGTCACCTTCATCGGCCTGACTTCCTAGTATTTAATGTGGCGGAGAGGTGTGAAGTTGGCATCGTGGCCAGTGCAGAGGAGAGCTGATGTGAGAGTAACTGCGAGCAATTGAGTAGGTGAGTGCGTGAATGGGCTGACCCACGGACATGAAAAATTCTTTTGCTCATTCGCTTCAACAAGCACTGGTGGTAAGACGATGGACACTTATCCACCTGCACGAAGGTGACACTAACCACCTGGACGACAGCATGGGTGTGTAAATATCTGCGTTGTATCAGTTGGAGAAGGCTTCCTACTTCGTCTCTGGTGCAGTGAATGACGAGTGAGTAATACGCCCTTGTTTCGGCTTAAGAAAGCATGTCTGACATTTGTCGTGAGCGCCATTCTGAGCCACCACTCACAACCATAACACAAGTCGTGAGTGCAGTTGACTCATCCATGTGTGACAGGGACGGAGGGATGATGCGATGCGTCATGGTGACATTGTGAGGACTGCTGAGCTGGGACGCCGTTGGGTGGCATGATGCATGCCTGGAATGGTTGATTTACGGAACGCAGCTCTACAAGGTAAGTGCTCGTACTCGAGTTGCATCGACACACAGGAATACCACGCAATATTTGGATAGGGCAACATGGCAGATGTCATTCGCTTTGCCCAACAGAAATAGCCCTGACTCCCGCCTTGACCATCCAAACGGTGTAATGAGACATGTAATATGCTACAGCCTGATGTGTCTGCAGCCTACCATCATCTGCCCTCTTACCTCCCCTCACAATACACTTGAGTCAGGTGAGAATGCTGAGTTCATGGTTGGCAAAAGGTGTGAGAAACCCGAATAGGTATGATGAAACTATCTTCAGGTTTTGCTTACCTATCCCATCACCTCCAACCAATTGTGCGAGAAATGCTGATTGCAAGCACGATAGAACCTGCGAGTGGTGTCCCCTTACAAATGAGATTTGAATCTACTACTACATGGTCCACAGAGTCCCAGTCATCATGTGTGCGAGTCAGTTGGGCAGTTACCAAAGTGTTGGTAGGTTAGCTGGTGTTTGCGATGTACCCCTTCTTTAAATGAAAGGCCAAATTATCACTTGGGATTAAGGAAATTACGTGTGCAGGTTGTTGGTTCATTAGCATTTTCTACCATCCTAATCCTTATATATTCTCAGGAAAGCAAATTTTGTGCACATAAACATACGAGTGTACCTGTCAACGTAAATTTTACCATTAAAAATAAGTCCGAAATTTCCACTTTATTTTTTTTATTGCTTTTAATGTTCGTGAATATTTGCAGACCTCTTTTGCAGGCAAATGATCATGACTGTAATGATAAAGTGCTGTGAAGATGTGATCGGGTGGGCTGATTGCCTCAGATCCTCACACTGTTAGATCCCTTAGGCTAGAAAGATGGCCAAGCAATGTCGATGTAGCCCGATAAGTCTTACCAGTGTTCACTACTTAAATCAGAGCAGCAACTACTGGAGTCTTAATCTACCTGCATTTTGCGTTGGTGGGTTAGATGGAAAGTGCTGAATGTAGAAGTACAGAGAAAGAGCATATAAAAGACTTTCTGTGGGTTCTCGAGTGCACCATATTAAACGCAAATGGGGTGGCAAATGTTACTACACTTACCACCTTGGTGAACAGCGGTGTCAATATGTCCTACCATTATAAGCTATGCTATGGGAGCGTATGAATATCCACATCTGAAGATGCAAATTTCATCCCTTTTTAAAAACCAAGTAATGATTCTCGGCCTTGAATCTACTTCCTCTGATCATGCACAATACAAATTACCAAACGAATGTCCTTGTTGCCTATAATGATCATTATCAGCACTACCACTAATCGTTTTTTAACATGGCCACTTTCTCATGCCTTCTTTTGCCTCCAATCTTAATTGCCGTGAGCAATTTTACGCTATGAAATAACGCAATTAATATGTTCCCGTTTTTTATTCCCACCTCCAGTTTTAGAAGTTGAAAATACGATTTACTAGGATTGTAGGCCACCCCTAATAGTGTTATATGTGCAGGATGAATGGCCTCCTCACTCTTCGGATGTGCGCACACCCTTCGAATGCAAAGTAGTGCAAATGAAGGAGTTCACATTGAACAGACGTTTAGGAAAGCGCATTTTGAACATATGTCAGTTTTGAA
>NW_020170388.1:1826213-1827634 GCF_000524195.1 Echinococcus granulosus | reverse complement strand
ACTTTCACATAGAAATGAAAAAAAGTGATCAACATATAATTTCAAACGATTTTAACATCTCACTGACTTCATTAGCCCCGATTAGTTCAAACCAAGGAGCATGCAAAGTGATTGAGTAAAATAATGTGAATGTCTATTAGGGACCACTGCAGCTTCTTGCGAAATGACAAGTTCCTCCTCCTTAGTTAATCCGAAATTCGATTAACTTAGTGGTGAGATGACACATGCAGTATGTGGCGATCTGTTGTGTCTAGGTGGTGTCGCCCCATGTCGCCTTTTGATCTGGAATGAAATCAGTAGCAAGTATTGTGACATGGCTCCATTGGAAAGTGGAGAGGTGAAGAAAGTTTAGTATACACGACAGGAGCTGCCTCACATACTATTCTCAAGAGGGTTAAATCACGCTAGGGTACCAAACCTCATATAAGGATACCGCAACTCGAGGTTCACTGTAATTGACAGCTAAATCTATGGTAGTAGTGCATTCCTTTTACTACAAAATACATGCAACACATAATTGCATTACACCTGTACTACACCACTGACATCATTTTGTCACTCCGCCAGAATGTTCTTTACGTTTTACGACACCTCGTGCATCAATTTCTTTGGTGCCATCACGAGTTTGAATAAATTGGGTTATCGACATATTGTCGACAGATTGGTTGGTGTTTGTGCAGCATCGCAGAATGAATGAGGAGCTAAATTTTCACTTGAGTTAAATATACCCAATTATACATGCTTGTTTGTTTATTTTCTTTTTATACTTTACCAAGTTCCAAACATTCTCGGGCAAAGAAGGAAATCCATTTTGACATCATTTATCTCTCAGAGAAAATCTTGTGTAGAACTTAAAAAACTCCATAGGGTTAAGGAGAGGATTTTTATCATTTGCGGAATGTTTCTGTGTACACTTTATTTACAAGATGCAATTTGAGCATAGGTGATCTTTAGGTCCTTTAAGAAGTCTTTTGAAAATCTGCGCTTTCCCATTGCACGACCGTCTTTGGTGGTGTGACAGTGCATGTTCCAATGTCAGCCCTTTGCCTTTCCTTTATAACTGCGGTCTTACTAGGGCAGACAACTTGGAGACTGAATGGTCTGCTTAGCAGAGCAGAATTTAAAAAACTGCTAATGCAAAGTTTTGCTTATACTTTGGTGTGACGTGTAATTCGATACCTTCTCCAAGACCAAATTTTCTGGTAACGTTGCATGAAATAAGCATAAACTCACTCATGAATTAAATAAACCTAGCTATTTGCCTACAGGCTTAATAACCAAATTATGAATATGGGAAAAATGACCATCAATATCACTAAAGGTATGCCCTCACGACCGTGAGGCTTCCAATATTTACTTTGTATTCAGTGATTATTTGGGCGGGAAGTTTAACGCAATAAATATGATCGGCATTGCTCTCC
>NW_020170388.1:1821387-1826113 GCF_000524195.1 Echinococcus granulosus | reverse complement strand
TTATCCCCTGTTTCGCACCATCGAAAAAGAAGATTAGTTGGTAAAGGCGGAGAACAATACAAATTCTTTAAAAGACTTCCATATTTCTTTTGGATCAAGTATGCGCTCATGGAATGGAGATTGGTGGAAGTGGTTAAATTCATGTGAAATAAAAGGGGAGAGTCGTCGTTTAATATGTAGTGAGGGCAACTCATTGGCGGCAAAATGAACTATGCCCATCATTTTGGCCATCTGTAGTGTGAAGTTGCTCAAAGAATGGACTTTAGCCTCTACCCATTGTGGGATGCTGTCGGAAATGCATGTTCACAAATTAGATGCTCACAACTGGCACGTCTTCATAAACACACTTCTATAAACGTTAGTTATATGTGCGCTTAACCAATTCTTCGACCTTGTATTCCATGGACGCATACTAATCACAAGAGGGAGGAGGCCATTTATCCTACACATATTCCACAGTTCCAGATGTCAAGCTCCTCTAGCAAATCTACTCCAGTGGAGAGTAGGAAACCGGAGGCGGAAGTGAATGAGCAAGAGCATATTACGTACGTTGAATCATTGAGTGAATTTGCTCACAGTAACTATGAGTGAATGCCTAAGGTAGGCATGAAAACCTAGCTATTTTGAGGAGGGACCAGTAGCAGTGCTGACAAGCGTCATTGTAGAGACACCGGCTCCATGAAAATCACAAGGGCATAACCTAGGGCAGTATGCTCAAGCCTATGAATACTGGAATTACCTCTGCAAAAAGTGATGATAATTACACCCCCAGATTGGTAGCGTCATGCCCATCTTTGGTTAAACTTAAAATGGCAAGTTAAATTAGCACCCCTGCTCAAGATTGTGGTAGGCACACCATCATTTGCCACACGTATTGCGTTGAATGTGGTGTGCTCAAAAAGCCAGAAAAGGTTGTTTAAAATTGCTTTCTCGGTGAATTTTCGTTTTTCATTTCACTAAACCCAAATACGCACAATCCAGGCAACTGCAGCGTGGAAAAATGCCAAATAATAGGCTGATATTTGCTGATATGCAATTGAGGAATATCCACGGGTATGAATTATGTGAATACGTTTGCACTATTTAGTCAGATTTGTAAGCCTACGCGATTTTAACGCCGCGAGAATAGGAAGCTGTCAATCTGCCTAATCAATCGCCTGATCAGTTAATCAAACACTTCACCAATTGATCATTCATGCAGTTAATCTATATGGAGAAAAGAACTACCAAACTTCATTTATTTTTTGACTTGTTAAGTTGGATTCCTTTTTTTTGCTTTTCAAACGATTCTCAAAGAATACACGAGTAGTAAATGGTTGAAAATATAGTAGTTTTACTTAACATTAATTTGCGTTTATATTTTACCGCAATACTCCGTGGAACTAAATCTTCCAATAAACAAAATGTTTACCTTTTTGTACACGTGTGTATTAACAAATTTAGCATTGCATATCACTTCTGCACATTTATGCGCATGTGTGCTTAGTACAAATCCCGTACCTCTTTATATGCACACACGTATTTAAATGTTTACATATGCAAATTTAAATAAAATTTGTGCTTACACAAACATACATATACATATATGAATACACATATATGTATATATACTGAAATTCAGCAATTCAAAACAATTTTACTCAATCGTACGCATATATACAAATAAAAAACACATGAAAAATCATGCGTGTCTATTTATATACCCAATTTCTACAATACAAACCACTTTCTCTAATTCGTACCTATATACTTATATGTACTCAAATTCAGAAATAGCAATCACTTCCACCCCTACGTACACATTCATTTTAACAGTGTGTCACAATGTTTTGTTGATCGCTTGAAAGGTCTTTCAGTGTACATCACTTCCAACGTACTGCAACCTTCTGAGTGGAAGTAGTATTATAGAGGAACATAATTTTCAAGTCTGCACTTCTGAAAAATCCTCCAGATTTGGCGGTTTTGTGTTCTAGCAAGACTGCAATTTCAACAGAGGAGGAAAGATACTAATATGATAAGAAATGACGATTCTGGATAGGCTTCCAATGCAAGTGTCGAAAGACCGTCGACTCCAAAATTGTACTCTGCTGATAAAATACACCAGAAAGTACCTTTTGAATAGTAAAAGTCTCTACTGCCTGTCTATGATGCTGTTACTAAAACCACGTACATGGCTACGCAGAGAAGAAAAGGTGTGGAGATAGGGTTTTGGCTAAGAATATCTGAGTATCATGGACTCAAAAAGGAGTTTTTGGCCAATTCCTCAATCTTAAAAGGAAATAATGTCTTGTCATTCACTAAGTGGGTACTTCGCAAACACCAACAAATGGATTGACACTTCATTTACAACGTGATTTTCTGCATCTATTTTGACACCAACGAAAGTAATACCAAAGCTGGAGTAAAAAAACAATAACAAAATATTAGGATAAGAAGAAGTTGTCAGCAGTTCAGGAAAGATGTAACAAAATAATGCTCTTGATATAGGACTACACCACTCCCATTGATTTGGCCATCAACCAGAGTGATCTTTAATTTGTGCTATTTGTATGTGAAGTTTTACTGCTTCCACTATACAATCCACTCGAGAATGACATGTGATTCTGTTAACTCTCTTATTACTGCTACACATTTTCCAGCTCTCCACATTCCACTTAAACTGCGATACTTTGCCTGTCGTTGATTTCATCGCAGATCAGCAGGTAATACGGGTCGACACCATGAGCATCTGCTTCTAAGAAAAATATAACAACTTCTGCTGATGCTTCAAAGACAACATGCGTGCTTGTGAATCGGTTATAAGTGAGTGGGGCTGTACACAATCAAGCTGTGATATAATTAGGTCGGGCCTTACGAAAGATCCCAATCATGGGCTTTGTCTTATCCACAACCACTTTATTCGTATAACTGACTCGAAGTGGAGAGGTGGAGGGTAGATTGTAAAGACATCTTCTTCACACTTCTCCGTGTTGCATGCATCTGATTCCAACCTAATTGCTAATCTTAACGCGTGCATCTAGATTATTGGGAGGGGAGGAAAAGAAGACATGAAAGCAGGATGTTGGCACAACTGGCTGTTGCAAACCGCATGCCCCATTACACAGATTTGATGGTCACTCTTGGTAGTAAGAATCTAGGTCAGTTAAGAAAATTTGTTCAACGCCTCCGTACAGCGATGCTTCTCGAGTAGAAGTACTTCATCAACTTCACGCTGTACCACTCAGCTGTGATGTCTTTTAGAATCTACCTAAGCAATGATTAAAAAGAATTCAGCCAAACAAATCGCCTTTTATCTACTCAACTTTCTTTATATTCTTTACTCCATCAGACACAATGCTATTTAACTACCCAAGGTTTTTTTTTCATTTAAAGCTTTTAATTGTACGGACTAGGGCCGATGTCAGTTGCGCGTGCTCTGATCTTCATTTAGTAAGCGGCTGTGTGTACCACGTCACGCCACACTCACCATTTCCACTCCTTTTTATCTCTTCCTTTCTTTCTAACACACACACACTTTACATAAAGGAGGAAACATAACCTTGGTGGTGTGGAATAGATTATGGTACGTGTATTAAAAGTGCGCTTTGAATAGTAGGTAAGTGAGTGCATAGGTAGTTGATTCTGTAGTGCAACGTAAAGCAGCAGACAGGTTGGAATGGCCTAAATCTACGTTTAGTGATGCGAGTAGTATGGTGGGAGATATCAGGCAAATAGAAGAGCACAGAGCGAGTATTGATGGGCCGTTGCTTATGCTTACCTTTCCAAGATTTATGGAGGGTTGTAGACACCAAGAGAGTCTACAAGATATATCTATCCTTGCTACACACATCTGCACCTAGTTTACGACTGCGAGACAATATTATCTTAAGTTCACAAAAGGCGGTAAACACAACTTAAGTTAACACACGGATCGCTTTAAATGTTGTGCACTCAAAAATCCATTAAACCTATTTACAATTGTATTATAGTAAATTTGCAGGGGTTCGATTTCTATTTTGCGAATAGAATATGCTGAAAATATTCCCTATAAAATGAAAAGTGCCTTCTTATTTTCCATGACACTAGTCTTAAATTTATAAACAAAACCTTAAGAAATCAAAAAAGGAAAAGACTAATTTCGCCTGAGAACATCGGAGCATCAAGAACACAAAGGAAAGTAAATCAATCAAAACGTATGAAAAAATTATCCTCCAATAAAGGCTTATCATTTATTAAGTGGGTATAGAGCAAACAACGGCACTTTGTCGAGGGGCTATCTACTTTACCCCCATGGGAGTCCCCAGAAAAATGTTGCACAAGCAGCCATATAATAAACATCAAAATATGGTGTGGCAGTAAAAGGTTTTTATCAGAACTGCACAAATGTAAAACAGAAATGCACCACTCCCATTGATTTAGCTATCAACCACAGTGATCGTCTAGTTGCGCCGTTTTTATGAGAAGTGTTGTAATCTTCATCACCCAACCCGCTAGAGGGTGACATGTGATTCTGTTCATGCAGCCAGCTTTGCTGAGCATTTTCAGCTCGCCACATTCTACTGAAACTATATCACACCGGTTGTCATTGATTTTTTCGCACATCAACAGGTAGCAAGTGGTAACACTATGAATTTTAGCTTGTGCCAAAATTGCAATAACTCCCGTTGATACATCAAAGAAGGCTTGTCTGTAGTTGAGTCGATTGTGAATAACTGGGCTCAGCACATTCAAGATAGGCGATATAATC
>NW_020170388.1:1818402-1821287 GCF_000524195.1 Echinococcus granulosus | reverse complement strand
TAGCAGAGATCCACACACTTAGACGCACAGATGTGAGAACTAATGATCCATTGTCTCTATTTACTCTACCTCAGCATTTTAAAAAGTTATGTAGCGCTTTGTAACTTGACCGCATGTGCGCCTTCACCAACATTCCTCCTTCTGATTCTCTTATTTGTCTAGGAATTTATATTATATTTCTCTTTTAATGGAATGTCAACTTACATTAAAGGACGTCACTGTAAACTGTCCACCACTTTACCTCTCCAAACAAGGGTTAACTATCCACGCGCTCATTCACCCGACCAACCTACCTATTAATTCACGTAGTCTTACCGTTTAAACCTCACTTAAGGCACGTGCCATACTTTAACCTGCAACAGTAGGCCTATGTCTCCTCCTTCCTGTATGGGTGTCTGTTTATGCGTGCATTGGGAGAACCATACACTACTCTCGTAAGTCGTACATTGGGATGTAAAAGGTCACAATGGAATAGCACAACTTGAAGTTGACTGTGGTTGACGGCTACATGAACAGGAGGGTGCGCTTCAAATACACAATTTTACTACGTCTGAGATGCACCACTGACAACTTTTCATCACCCTACCAGATTGCTCTTATTCTTTAGTTGGAGCTTAAGCATCAGCTTTGGAGGTACCCTCATGGGTGTGAATTAGTTGTTTTGGCAACAGATGAAAGAAATTGAAATTTCATGAACATTTTTCAATTGACTGACGGTTTGATTAATTAGATTGGTTGATTGGCCCCATTTTCTAGGCACTTGACACTTGGCACTTGTTAAATTTTGTGGCCCTCTGTACGTTGCTTTAGTTACACAACATCAGACCCAACACGTGTGGTAAATTATTTGATGTCTGTTGTCTTTGTTTAGGGCGGTTCCAATGTGTCTTTCCGGTGTAAGCTAAACACAGTTTAAGCATGACACAGTCGATCCCAAGACGCTTCTTCCATGACTTTTTTATACTGAGTACGCATCGACATGATGACGCTACCAGTCCCTCCTCAAGATAGTAAAGCTTCTTGCCTAATTTCGTTTTCAGTGACAAGTTTAGAGTGAAATACCACGTGATAAATCAATCAAAGCAACAGACTTGTCATTCTTCTCCTTCACCTCCTGTGTCGGGTCCATGAATGGGGAAGATCGGTTGGAGGTGGTGGATATCTCTTATTGCTTAACATATAGGGAGGATGGGTGATAGACTCCCTGTTCAAAGGAGCATGCGACCATGAAATACAAATTTGTATAAGTGGCTAAGTTTACGTGAAGCTGAAGTCCATGAAGGTACATGTATGAACAGGCTGAGGTTGTGGACACCTAAGGTATAAACAATCTTATTTACGTGTGTCCTGCCAAATTCAAAATCCCTAAGTCTTTTTCTCAAGCGCCTTTGAACCATTTATGGCCAAATTCAAGGACATGGCTCGTTTTGATTCAGCTAATCCTTACTTATCGCATTAAATCTTACCAGTGTCCTTATTTTTGCAGATAATTTCGACATTTTACCTGGATCTGATAAAATTTCCTTCTTGTCTTATGCCGTTTTTTTCTGGACACCTGTACAGGCAATTCCGATACGATATCTTGTGTTTGAAAGCAAAGATGCCACCACCAACTAACCTTTCGGTTAGAAAATTGCCATCCTCACAAATTGTATTTTGCGGCATTTTGAAGACAGTGAAACTACCTTAAACAATGTTGTTTTAACAGGCTTCTATTTTGCAAAATATTAAAGTGCCATATCAAACAGCATATAGATGCAGAGGGCACAAAGATAAATGCAGAAGAACGGGTGAAGTTTCTTCAAAGGGCTTGGTAATTTTTGTTACCTAGTAACTTCTTTTGTGGTAATGTTCAGCAATCTCCCTCATTCTAAAACAAGGAGATGAAACAATGCGACTTAATTGAGTCTTCATACTGATTCTTGGTTCTTGCTGATTTACTCTTCTCTATTTAGCCAGAATGATGAGAAACGTAAGGGCTACTGTAATGGATAGGAATCCAGACAGCATTCAGTTGTATGCGTGCACGTAGATGTCTTTTTGGTAATTCCTTCACTCTGATCGGAAATGCTCACACATTAGATTTATATCCGCTCTTGTCGACCTTGAGATATCACTCGATGGAAGGTGTAGTTTCAAGGTGCGCTGTGCAGTCGATGTGTTGTGCGTAAGCATGAGACAAAATGATTGTGCCAGATAAGTATTGGAGTTCGCTTACACCAAATGTTCCTTCTCCCTCCCTCTCTATCTCTTCTTGACACTCTCACCCTCTTTTTGTGTACATATCAAAACAAACGGGAGAAAGGATTAAATGCTGAAAACGGGGCACTTACAGATTGTTCCGGAAAGAAATTGCCTTGTGCCAGCTTATTGCATGCCACTTTTCTAAGTGTGTTGTTACATTCAAAAGTTAATTTGCACAAGCATTCCCCTTTTTTTTTAAAAAAAAATTGACTACACTAAAGTCAGCGAAACAAGATCAAAACCTTGCACTTTTTTAGTGTTGACGCATTAGTGACCTTAAGTGTTGTACAATTTGTGATCATGTCATTTCAGTAATGATTTAGCGTCTTGTCGGATGGTATTATAGGCTTTTGCATGAGTACAAAATAGACTGATTATCGACTTGTTAAATCGTAGTTAAGGAAAGAGGAACCTTGCTAGATTCGTAATTAGGCGTCAACTCTTGAAGAAAAGTGTACACCACCATTACCTCCATTTCACCACCTCATGGTTTGTCGTCAGTTGTCGTGTGTGGCCTTGTGATGGTATACTGCTACTGCAAATGCTAATACCGATAATGACTTTGAGGGAGGATGCCATCAATGACATGGAGAAGCAGCATCAGAGGAGCATGGCGGATAATTATTGAGATGAAGATGTAT
>NW_020170388.1:1805842-1818302 GCF_000524195.1 Echinococcus granulosus | reverse complement strand
AATTATATCACCTATCTTGAATGTGCTGAGCCCAGTTATTTACAATCGATTCAACTGCGCGCACGTCGTCCTTGAAGCATCAATAGAAGTTGACATATTTGGTAGAAAGAGAAGTGTGCATTGTTCGTCTCTTGTCATTTATTGATCAACTCAAAAGAATGTGGAGGGTTAAAAATACGTAGTACTGGTGGCATCAGTCTAATGAGGAGTGTATCGCTAGGTGATGTTAATTTTACAAGAAAATGTAAAATCTTTAATGTCATTGTGGGTGACATGTAAATCAACGGGAGTGATTTATTCATTTCTTTACATAAAAGTGCAATGTACATTAATTTATTGCGTCTTTGGTGTACCACTGCTTGCTTATTCTCACTCTACTATAATGTTATTCTTTTATGGCAGTTTATCCAGCAGTCTTCTAGTTACCCTCATGGGTGTTAGTCAATTAAATTGTCAACGCCGCATCAACCGATTTGTTGGTGTTTGCACAGCGCTTACCGAACTAATGGTAAAATGGGTGTTCACTTACAATCATAGCATTTTTTTCGCCTGTCTATTTGTCTACCATTCCTCTACGCTTTTTAGCCCTAAATATGCTTAGGCAAAGATTTTAAAATTCACATTTTTTCTAATCTGCAAGATCTTGTTTTACCTTTTAAGAATAGCATCATGGAAATCCGAAAAGAGCATTTTATCTATGAAGCTGATGTCCTATTATGTTTTACTTGCAGTGTTCAATTTTGACACAGGCGGTTTACTGTTACCTCGGGTGGAAGACTTTTAATAACTTCTGTCCTTCCTTTTTGTAACCGCCTCAGACGGTAGGGCTGGTTTGTCTTTGCACTTCTCGATGTTAACTGCATGTCCTCTCTGCAGGACCTGAGACCTGACTGGAACCTACACTCCACTGTTGTTTGAGTTCTTCCAGTGACCACTTCTTTCTGGCTACATGTTGGTGCAGCTGACGTGCATCGTCGAAAATATAAATGGCCAATTTCCTTACTCAACATCCACTTCACACCAATATTCCATCGCCATGACTCAGTACTCATTCTCGAAGGCTGTCTGTTGTTTGCCATTCGTATTTTTAACGTCTGCTGGCACTTAGCCAATTTCACTTTGCTCATCCTGGCGTCATTAACATGAAGAACTTTGCTAAAAATTTGGCTCACTAACCACCGATGGACAAAGGATTTGTCGATTTTGTTAAAAGCCATCGCCAATCCCAACGAACAGCTAAGGTACCTCAGAAACTCCAACCGGTACTTTAACCTTAGGCTAGGTGTGCTTTGGCTACAAATCTATCTTGACTTCGCCGGTCTAATCGATGTTTTGTTGAATGCGTTTCAAAGTGGTCGTGGATAGCACCTGCAATCCCTGTTACGACCGCTATGACGTTACAAGTGCTGACCCAAATCGTCAGCCAACACTGACTCCCTAATATGTTGGTTACGGACAGCAGAGCACAATTTACTTCACAGAAGCTCCATTACTTTTCCTGCCATCCTACCATTGTGCATATTCTCCCTCAACTCTTTCAGCTTCAATCCAACAGACGGACGGAGCGGTTCCTTGTCAAACTCAAGCAAGTGCTATTGAAGTCTTGAAAAGGTTTTTACTGACGTATCGTAAAACTTCGAGTAACCTCGGATAAACTGTTAATCAAATGCAAATCTCAAAGAATATTCAAGCTCCCTTCAGCCAACGCAGTTACGCTTTAAGGCCATAAAAAGAATATAAAGGACGTGTACTAGATGCCATAATAAAAATTAAAAGACACACTGCCCTCTACCTCCGCAATTATCGCCGAGACCAACCAATTAGTCTGACAAACACTGAGAAAACAGCAGCTAAACAATATAATCTACTAATGTACATACTGCACCCATGGGATCTGCTTCATGTAGTACTATCGGAAAGTAGTTCCAGGTCGTTCTGTCATGTGTACCAAGTTAGCGAGCGTAGAATAAGGTGCAGAGCGAAAAGTTGGTAAACTGCCCTTAAAATTCGTCGCTGCTGCCATTCCTACTGGAGACACTATAGATATTTTGAAGTTCGCACGGTATTCTCGCTCCCTTTCTCCTGTTTGGTTCCAATCATGTACTGTTGCACTTTACATGCATAATCGCATGCTACGAGACTAAGTTCAACCAGTCTCCATAATCACGTGGATTTAAAACTAGCTCATGACCTCGAAACGCTCTACTAACCGGCTAGGCTTTTGCGTATACCCACGTCGTTCTACAGCCTTACTCACTCATTTGTCTCTGCAAATACAAGTCTCACCTATTAACTACTACGTTTTGAATGTCAACAGAATATGAACTTGCGCATATAAGCCTCTATAACACAAAATGTAGGAGACGAACAATTTGACTACGATTTGAGATAGTGCCGGAAGAAGTAAAAAAGTGATTGGGAAGGAAGGAGTGGTTGATTAAGCCAAAAGACTCAGCGAATCTCCCAGTCATGATCCCTTGTTTATCGGTAAGCTCTACATTAAGCAGCCTCCTTACTAGACAGAACTTCAATGGCCAACATTTATTTCCACATTTAGCTACATTTATCACGATAAGAGGTGTACTGACACCTCTAACATCTACCATAAAATCATCCAAACAAGGAATTCTACTTAATTCCTCATCATTTACTTTATTGTATCAATTACGGGGAAATCGGAGGAAGAAAAGGATGGAATGCAGGAATTGGACGTAGTGAAGAAGGGACACAAATTGAAGGCCAACTTTATGAGGTAAGTGAATATCTCGGAATTAAGCAAAAAATAGACAAGCAATCGTAGGAAGAGAAATTCACTAAGAGTATTTCGACCCACCATCTTTGACTTTCCTTCTTATAATCTATCCCGATATTTCACAAACGCAATATCAGTTCCTCCTTATTCCTCTCCACCTGCACCTGTTTCTCCTTCTTCTTTACTGACATAATAATCAAGTGGAATTTTAGATTGTCCTTGTTAAAATGCCTAGGGGGTCCACTTTTCTTTGCCACTGCTAAACTTCTCCACTGTTTCAATCTGAGAGAGCGGTAATGTTGTCGAGGGGAACGGCGTAGTCCATGCGATGATACGGCTAGAAGAATTAGAAACAGGACAATCAGAAGTGGTAGACGCATGGCAGAAAATATTGTCTGAAATAACACAAGACCACAACAACTTAAGGTGATGGCAGCCATGGCTAGCACACTCATTACTTCTCATTGGCTATGCTGGGACTCATGCCAATGGAGAAGGCGCCACGTGACCGATGGGAGTGGTGGCTTCAACAGGCAGATCTTTCATCTGCCTCTGTCACTGAATTTACACTCACTTGGCATTTTTTGCCATTTGCGTCAGCCATTCCCTTATTTTTGCAAAAAAATTGTCTCACAACTCAAAAATCTGATCTACCCAGTGAGGTAGGAAAATAGGTAAATGTTTTCCAAGTCAGATAAATAGAAATGAATCTAAAGGAATGGCGCCTTATCTTAGTGACCAACATGAAAAATTTCTCTTGGTTGTCATAATGCTTCCCTCTGTCGAGAATGTAAGATGGTGCGAGATGACCACAGTGTGGCCACCGCACTACTTTCAGAGTAATTTTCTAGAACTGACCATCCATGAAGTCTCTTAAGGGAAATATTTTCTTCATAATGAACTGCACGAAAAATTCCTTTAGTGGTAGCACGTGTGATTTGGTATCATTCTGGATGCCAGCCTTGAGCAATCGACTAACCAATGAGACTATTTTTGGTACTACTTGAGGTGCGCATCCAAGTGGTGGGGTAAATGGTGTCTTTATTGCACCAGTTGACCCTCCAGTTGAATAGAGTTTGTCATGCGAATTCTCCTCTTTGTAATTTGTCTTTCACACGTGCACCGAAGGACATGTATTTATTTTTTTCCTGGAGCAGTTAGACCACGCCATTTTAAAGAAATACTTCGGCACAAATATAATGGAAGTTGATCTTCGTGTCTACTGAGTTTCGAGCAAAGTGGAAAGTTATTTAAGAGAGGTTGGGAGGAGGGCGGGTCATCAAAGTCCAGCTGCAAAAAAACTGCCAAATGGAAAAGGTTTAGATGTGTTTCTATTACCAAAATCCAGCTACCACTGAAACAGCCGCAGTAGAGTTATTACTTACCCGAACAAATATGACTTTGTTCCTCATTTCACTAAGGTAATCTTAGAAAACAGAAATTGCCCTTGCTGTAGCTGTGATATTTGGTGGACAATATTTCTACTACTTATTTAATAGTAACGTATTTTCCGCCTTCGTAATTCCATTGCGTAATCAAACTTGCGCTTAACATAGGCATGTCTCCCAACATTCGGTTGTAAGCTCATTAAAAACTGCTTAGGTAATCAAAGTGACACTTAAAATGCAGCCAAAAATAAATCTTTTTGTGTAAAGATGTCGGAGATTTCAGCAATTCCAAAAAAGCGTCCTGGTCGGTGTCCTGGCAATTTTCAGTTCTGTGACTATTTTCGAAAGTTCCTGGTAATATCGCACTCTTTGTTACTTGAGGTCGTGTTTAAGAGCCCTACAACTAAGATCAATCAGGCACTATAAATTCCTTCCCACCTATTTGCATGTACATGCACGTCGGTTAAGAGACATCTACACTAAAGTCCTTGCCTGTCACCTATCCGTCGGGGAGATGGATAGGGTCTAAGCAATTCGCGCATGGAAATAACTTTATAAAATTTTTGGTGGACCTAATTTTAAGGGGGGATTGCATTATTTAATTAAATTAATTGACGAATTAAGAGTAAACCACTAATATATGCATAATGCTTTATTAGAATAAAAGGTTAAAGTGACGAAGTAGGTGCCCTGATTGCACGAAAATACTATTCTTATGAATGATGAAGCTCTAACATATTCGGTACTTAGGTAACACGTTCATTACGCTCTAATTTTCTTGTTGAGAATCACACGCCTTTAATTACCCATATTTGAAATTACAAATAATTTGAAAATCTTTGTACATTTAATCCTTGTTTGAAAAAAGAAGCATTCAAGATATGATTGCTGAAACCACTTACTTGAGCAAATGCCACATGAAGGATACAAGATCTGGATTTAATTGGGCTTCGAATGGATACCAGCTTATTTGGCGTTTTTTTTAATAAGCTTTATAAAGGGAGCGGATACTTATACTAACTTTGGATATGTAAGGTTAGCAAAATATTTGCTCCGGTGGGTACTCTGCGCTCGAAATCAAGTGTGCCTGAGTAACCAATTCTACCCTGCTTAAGCGTTAGTCACCTTTATCACACACATTGTCAGTAATTGACACCAATCAAAGGTAAAACGATGAGAAAGTTTCCTAAAATTTATGCACATTAGGTAAAAGTAATAGCTTCAGAGACACTCAAAGAGTGTATACTAGTTTTACACCTGGTCTCCAATGCAGATAGAACCATAATACGTTAAGATTTTCTAATACCCAAACACGGTAATGGCGAATTCTAATAGTTTGACCATGTTCAATTGTTTCTGAGAGACCTTTCAAAGTGTTGCAATCTTACTCATTAGTTCTCATCAAACCCGCTATCCCAAATTAATTTAATGCTTGGCTTAAGCTTAGAAGAGAAAATGAAAGCAATAAATATACTGATATTTCTGCATGAACCCAAGCTATAAACCCTTAGGTTTTTTACACATCATAGATTTCCTTATTTACATATACAGGTGGATTTTCAGAGCTTTCAAAATGGGGACTCATGCTTCCTTGTGATCAGGTCCAGTATGAAGTGAGAAGGCCAAAATGTTTAAGTGTAAAGCATGATTGTGACACTGACTGCACTGCTGGGGCTCACGCAAGCCGTTGGATCACGAAGAGACCAACAGCAAGAGCTCAATGGCTGTTTTGACGTGTTCCCACTCAAGGCTGCCAAGTTTTTAGCGCCAAGTGATGGCTGTATCCTTTCAACTCCTGACAGCCTACTTTATTGTTATCTTTGACTTACCAATCAGAACTCCGCAGTCAATCGCTTTTGATGAGGCTTTTTTGTACAAAAGTTGCATCAGTAGTCAGAGCTCTGCCGCACGTATAAAAGGTTCTTGATTAAGGACAGGGAGGATCTACTTATTTCTGCCACTTCCAGATTCTTATTTTAAGCTCCTTCACCATTGTTGTCATTCTACTTTCCGTGATCATGCGACCAATTTAATACAGTTTCAGACATCTCTTTCATAAATGAGCCAGAACAGGCAGTTGTCATGAGAAACATGCATTATGCATAATTCGGGAAGAGATGTACATTTCCTACAGGTAATCAGGCCACCAGAACACGTAGTCCTTCTCGTTTGTCCTAAACCTAACTCTTAAAGATAAATGTTCAATCCTTACCTCTATCGGCAAAGTATATTACTGAATGAAGAAAATTAAGATGGCTAATCTGGTTCTTCAGTCCTATTACGCGTTCCATATCTTGCCGAGCCAATATGTCCGCCAGAGACGGGTTCAAAGAGTATGCAGTCCCTGCTACACAATTCAAGTCATAAGTCAACTTATTTCTTGATCAAGTGTCATGCAGCCCCCCCAAATACGCCTCGAAGTCGTAGTACCAAAAAAATACATACGCCTAACCCGGTGAGTGCCTGCAGGACTATTGGTCTTGCCCGAGTGGATGTGCAACTCACGGCTGAAGAGACCGTGGTGTTAACCAAAATGCAAACATCTTAATTTCCCATACCAAACTGCGATAACCAAGGGATGATTACTAAATAGAGATTGAAAGAAAAACACTACAATTAGTAGACATAAAAGTCTAGCGTTGGGTAGATTTCCCAACCCAATATCGTACTGTTTCTTGTAGCGAGTATGAGTTCATAAAAAGTAAAAGAAAACTGTCCATCAGATTATTTTTATTACCACCAAATACAAAATTATCTTTCTTAAGTATCGGTGATGAATGTACGGAAGGACGAAGGAAGAGGAGTGATAGAAATGTCCGAAAGATAGGAAAAATATGAATAGAACATTATTTCCCACCTTTGCGAGTAATCTTCTTAAGGCTCCCCTTCACAACCTGTTTGATGGCTTGGTCCTGTAATTTTTGCTTCCACGATTTAGGTTTTTCCTTACTTTTTCCTCTAAAGAAGGATTTCTTTTGTATCAACATAGCGTCACCACTGCGATGATGCCTTTTTGCATCTGCAGTCGACACAACTGCAAGCACAAGAAGGAAAAGAATAGTGAGGCTGAGAAGCGAGACACGCATGATGTATGCCCTGGAACGGCGTTAAATGTCAAATGCTGCCTCATTTTTATACGGTAGACCCACCTTAAATCTCATTTCTAGTGGCTGTGTGGCAATAATCTAATCACCATGAGAATATTTTTGGGAAGCACTTATAATCATTAAGGCGATTGAACAACCAGCGTCTTCAGGTATGTGTCAGGTATCATCATTGCCATCAACAGTAGATAATCTCAGCCTAGAGGACATTATCTTTGATCCTGGCCGTAAATGTTACAAAAAGGAGACGATCTCTTTGAGGAGACAAATCTGTACATATTTTATATATATAAGTTGGCAAGCATTTCCACTTCGAATTAAAGTGTAAGCTAATGACGACGAAGCATTAACAGACTTCTCCCCTACTCTAGTTTACACTGGGCAAAAGTCTGCACCAAGCGTGACCAGCATATAGAAAAAGGCCACTTTTGGTGTGATTTAAGTCTACCCCACCATCGTTCTTGTTATGATGTTGATGAAACTTTATAAGGAGATTTGTGGTAACAGGGATTGAAGGCTGACCATGGTTAGGCCAGGAAAAGGTGTTCACGATTAAGAATGAGAGGCATTTCTCAGCAGAAGGAGATAATTTAAAGGTTCCAATGTGGAAGCCACATAGGTCACTTGATACCTTCGTTAAGCTGCGGTTTGAGATCTTCTCTGCGTTACAAAATATCAGCAAAAGCACCTTATCATTCGTTAACAGAATTATTGAAAGGAATTTTTTAAATGTGAGTTATTCATCTGATCATGAGTTATTCTACACCGCCTTGATGGGTTGATTTGAGTGGTGTCAAGATCCACTCGCAACTGGGTTAGCATGGTTTAGTGGCTTTCGGTTTCAGAGTTAAACGCAATCAAAAGGAACCCCCTAGTCTGGAGGTGGCACCTCATTTTTAGACACCGTGATGCATTTAATGTCACATGTTTCATCCTGTCTCGCTTTGCTCCCTTTCTGAGAGTAATTTCTCGTAACCTTCACCAATGCAATCATTCATATTTGTGAAATGCTTTAAGCTACAACTAATCAACTCCAAAAAAATATTTCTTTAGATCTATTAGCCTCCTAATAAGGGAAAGCCAACCTTTGGAAAAGTAACTTAGACATTTTGGTAGGGCTAGTTTGAATGTACCATCATTCAGACATCCTTGATACGTGCCATCTCCATGAACTCAGAGTCGAAAGGAATTTTGACAATTGCTTCCAACCCGTTCGTCTCAGTGATGAGATCTAGGCTGGCACCTGGCATCATTTGGAACCCCGACGCTATCGGGTCCCAATTTACCCACCAAAACAAATTTATCATGGTCTAGGGATTATCTTAGCATTCACTAGCCTTAGCATCCATTAAAAGTTGAAATGTAGGTTGCAGTCAAGAACAAGAGCGTTACCTCCATGGCTAGGCGTCAGTGCCACCTCCATTAAGTGACGCTAATTACACAGGTTTAAGTACAAGCGTTCTCTAGGCTTTAGCTTCGGCAAGGCGTTAATTGACCAAACTCACTGCATCCGAAAAACCTTAATGCTAAGACGGGTAGTGAGTTGGCGCCTTTTCAGACGGCCTTTTAATCCTAGGCACTGAAAGCTGGTGGACTGCGTCACCAAATAGGAGGTTTCCTACTTAGTTTCCGAGCTTCCTTCAATGCACTGCAAGGCCTTGAGCTTTCGCAAATATTGCCCAACCCATCTTCAATGTGGGATTAGAAGTAGTGCCTCGAGCCTTTCCTTAAATTGTGGTAAACCAAAGTAGTGCAGAAGAGCGCACTTTGTTAATGCAAAGAAGAGTTAAAGGGCTATACTACAAAGCAGAAGGTAAAAGTACAGCCTGCTCTGCAGAGAGTGAAGTACCTACATTCTATAGGTCCTCACTTTTTTGGCATGGCCCCCGGAGCACCTCTCGATCAACTTCTTCCGTTGTTAATCCAATCGTAGTGGGTGCTTTAAAAACCACGCACGAACCAGGAGCACTGGTAACTAAATTGCCTTTCATGTGAGGTAGCATTTGATCGCAAGGGCACTGACCTATCTCGACAACTCCACTTTGCCTAGAGTTTTAGCATATTTGTTACCCATGTTGAGAAAGGGGAAGTGAACCGACCGTTTACTGCTCAGGACCGGTTGACAGCAGTAAAATTAAGGACTTTTGGCTACATGCTAAAATAAAGTCTTCTTGCCTAGTGACACTAATTGAAGCATTAGCCGTACATAAGGGGATACCCGACCACTCCGAAAGCATGTAAACGTTGGCACAATGTAAAGCACAACATTTCTGAAAGTGTAATGAGACAGGTCCCTGTAAGAGTAAGTTAACCACCAATATTATGTCGAAATGCGGCAATTGTTGAGTCCACTTGGTTAAGTGTATTAATAAAACTAGTTCCTTTCGGCCACAAAATCAAAAATGGATAAGCTATGAAGAATTATTGACCAATCATTACTGACCTTTCCAATATATCTAGTAAATTTTAGTAGGTGGTGCGCATACTGTCTGGACTTTGTAAGTTTTTCTGTACTATGGTGCAACCTAAAACTAAAATCAAGGCTTAGGAGGTTGGATGCAAAGATTATGCTCGGTTTGATCAAATATGATGTGTTTGGTGTAGGTAAAGAGGGTCAGATATAAGCTTGAGCACTTTCGTATAACATACATCAAACTGATATGAGAGTGCCTTCTTGAAAACCTGATTGATTGCTTTGTACACAAAGGCATACACCGGTGAAGCCAATTCGCCCTCCTTGTATTGAGTGAAGTGATAATCAGGCTGCGCATATGATGATGAATCACTTGGTGCATGGGTACTTTCAAAATTATTTCCCTCACACTCAAGCGACATGTATAATAACTAAGGCATAGGTCACTTACGTAGGTCAGCGAACGCTTCAGAAGCCTAATTACAAAACCCTAATTAAGGATTCATATATCGCACTAACAATTTTCGTCTAATTTGAGAACCGTTACAAGTACTCCATAATGTGTCATGTTTCGGGAGCATGCCAAAACTCATAAAGTGGTAAACAGCATTTTATAAAACGGCAGTAAATAAACGCTGCTAAAATTGGTAGATCTACTTTTAAGACACTGCATCGAAAAATAAACCTTATGAACAAGTACTTCATAGTGTATGCTAAGATTACCAAGTAGCTGCTCTAAAAGAACAGTGTTAAGGATTTACTGAGCCAAAATTTTGCTTCTGTAAGGTGTTATTGCCATTTATTATTAGAAGAAATAATTTTGCAGCCGATGGACCTGTCACTTCAAAAACGACTAAAGAAAGGCACAATAATCCATTTGTTTTGGAAAATTATGCTGCAAATTGTGACCTACAGGAATAAGTTGTGGTGTTTAGCTGTATTGTTGTACATCAATTAACCTTGTAGCAAGGACGATGGGATGTCTGTGATCGAGTTGTTTATTATGATGTTTGGTATGTGTAGCAGTCTTAATTGCGTCGTACTTTGTGTTTAATTGATATTGCGGCTGTAATTTTCTTGTCGATCCTAAATTTCATATAATTCTTGACTAGGACACATTGTTGCAATCATTGCTCTGGATTTTCACAGATAAGCGGTCATTATGAGCCTACTTTCATGTGCATGCTTTTGAAATTATAAATCTGCCTTTTGTATGAATGTATCATTGGGTCGTATTCGTCTAAACAGGTTGGTGCTGAATTTAATTACCTTTTTCGTTTAACATGGGATAACGCTATTATTAGTGAAAGTTCTGTTTTCCATTTTGCAGCATCATTATTAAGCAATTTTTGCCTTACTGGTTGCGTTTTTGTGAACGGCTGGTTTGCTAATATTTTTATGGTTGGGTAGTCGCCATCTGAATAGATATGCCATAAAGGTTTTCTTCCATTTTCGAGATATGCCTGAACGTCAAAATGAATAGTCAATGGTCCATTTAATTACACCCTTTCGTTGTCGATGAGAGGGAACAATTTGCAGATTAATTTCTATCATTAGAAAAGGCCCGTTGACGGAGTTCATTAAAGACTGACTACTAGATATTTGGCATAATCTTTGCAATTTGTAATGCAACAAATCTTACCGAATCGGGTGGCTTTGCTTACACTACGAAAGACTTTGGATCTCTGGCATGCGTTTAACTTCTGCGGAGTTTTGTTTCCTTTTTCAATCAAAGGGTTTTGAGGGGCTACCGAGGTACATAGTCAACTTGTTGCTGTTTTTCTTTGAGTTATTAGACAACGTCATGATTAATTTCACAGCCTTGGGACAATTAATATGAGCAAAGTTCCAGCCCTCCCAGTCTCTAAGTAGTTGTCCTCCAGGACAATCGTGCAGCATCTCAATTCTTGTTTGAATAATTTTGGATGACTTTATTTTACAATCTGTATTCTTGGCAAACTAGAAGTGGGTCATTCACGAATTGTACCTCTATGGTCTCTCAGTGGTTAACACCAAAGTTAGTTGTACCACCGCTAGAGCCGCATTTACCCCTTTCTTTCGTTTTCCCTTCGTCATATCTTTTCTCGTTTCCCCTCCTCCCAGCCACTCACCGAACAAGCACGATAGTCGATTTTCGCACAGATCGATGTGGCAATAAGGGTGGCAGAGGAGAAACTGGAATTTGAGCACGGCAACCTTTATCTGGATAACTCCCTAACCGATACAGCGAGGAGGTGGAAAGACCGTCGCATGCAGCTGCTGCCCGCTTTTATTTATGGCGATCGAGACTTCTGCTACTGCTCCGGACCTGATTGTGGAATTTATGCAGTCCTGATCGACACTTCGTGAGTTACTATTCTCTCATGCATCTTCTTTGGTACCGCCTCCACCTCTGGAAGCATCAGTGTATTTATCTGCTAAATTATGCTCCCAATAGGTCAAAGATAGCTTTGTCTATATTAGTATAGCGTCAAAGATATTCCTGTAGGCATTATAAGACTTGAGAATGTCAAAATAGCCTCTTTAACTTGTAGAAGGCCTAAAAAACCAGTAGTAGCGGTTGAGCCCCAGAGGAAAGGAAAGGTTTAGGCAGTAAAAATTCAATTAAATAATTAATCCATCGGAGTAGTCTGCTTCATTGGCGATCGTATTATTATGGCGTATGCAAGGTAAACCAAACGCCGAGCTAAAATCACACAATTCAATGTAGGTCGTCTTATGCGACCACGAATGTATAGGCTAGCTTCCTTCTAGCGGCTCCTTTGCTCTTACTCTGTTGCTGGAATTCCATCTCCGTGGTAGT
>NW_020170388.1:1775804-1805742 GCF_000524195.1 Echinococcus granulosus | reverse complement strand
AATGTGAGTAAAATTAGGTGAAGATGAAAACTCACTTATTGTATTAACGAGACATTCAGGTGGCTTCTTGCTTGTTGGCGCACCTTCTAAACTATGTTGAAACACTCTTGACGTTAGGCTGCATTTACTTGACATCATTTGTTCATTCCTCTTGGGTGAGGAAGCAGCGTTTTTCAATCTTTTAGCCTAGTCTCTTTTTTTAAAGAAAATAACGCCCTCCACGTCGAAGTAAACATTAAAATGCTTAGACGCGATTACTGAGTGGTTCATTCTCTTCTGCCATCAACATTAAAAAGTATCAGAATGAGGAAGAAACGATTGCTTTCTCAATTCAGTTCTTTCCTCGCCTCTCTTCAAGGCCGCTCTTGAAATTCCTTTCATCGAAACAATAACTTTGGGAGATAGAAGTTTCCGGCAAAGCAACTCGTAGAGGATTGAAGGAAGATGACTGTAGAAGAAGAGGAGAGTTATGGAAAGAATAAGGTGGATTTATGATTCAATTGCAATGGCTAAAACGATAGCGATGTTACTGACATGAATTTGAAGAATAAGTGAAATTGCATACCATACCAAATCTTCAGCGGATTTCTTCATTTTGGCCCATGGGGGTGCATCTTACTAGTTTAATCCTCAGCTCTCCATGCAGTAGATCAAAATTTGTGACGGTTACAAAGATGATGACAACTTCCATTCCAATTCATCATGCTTTCTATTAGATGTAGAATGTAAGCCTAATGATGTTCATCTGGACGCATCACGGCAGTCATTCCTGTGAACAGCCAGCCAGTGCATGAAACGCCTAGTCGACACAATCTGCGGTGAAAGTGTACAGTAGACGGACGACTCTTGATATAGCAACGGCAAGTACTACGCAGTCTTCACAAGCATTCGCTCTTCCAAGACGGTAACTTTGGCTAGGTACGAAGGCAGTGAAGTAGGTTGTTCTAAGCATGCCGCGACGGTTCAGTGTTAGTAGAAGGCTTGATTAGACTCATGAATACAACAGACGATTACATGATAAAAGTCGAGAAGCTCAAACGTCCCGGTTTATAATTCAGAGCCTCAGATTTACCATATCCCTACAGCATTGGCTACTTGCCAGACCTTTGGTAGGCCCGGTTTTTGATGAGAGTAGATCACTACTTGTGAAATGTACATCTGCTGAGAAAATTTTCTGCAATTATCGGTTGCTACTTGTGGTTAATGTCAAGGTGCAGAACATCAGGTCGGAAATGTGCTCAAAATCTGGGAGTATTCAAGGGTTACTGGTAGGGAATTGTCAAACCCCACCGGGGTAATTCACATTATTAGTTTGTCATTTGCGTGATGACGCGTTTAACGTGAACACAATGGATCATTGATGCGGACGGGAAACTGTTTTTGAGCTACCTAAAGTTGACAGCTATGAATTAAGTGATTGACACCTTCCGAATCTAATTCCTACTATACACAGTACCTCTTGCATTGTCACTTTTGTCCATTGTAAGTATCCTTATGAAAAAATCTATTTAGTGAAAAAACAAAGACCTTAATCGGAGGCCAGCAATTAATTTTGGTGTGGTTTTTTTTTGGGGACAAAACGAACCGTATTCTCTCGTTTAGCGCTCGAGTTACATAATGATGGATCAAGCCACCACCATTACCCATTGGGGTTCAGGAGTTTACCAGAAGTCTCAGAAGTAATCACCATTTATAATATGGCGGAAAATCCAAGCCAAACGGTTCACGAGCGAGTCTTCTCCCTTTATCAATTTGACAATGCCTACTCATAAGTTGGCCGGCAAATAAGTAACATTTGAAGTGCGATCAAAGGTTGGTTCACACAGGTGAGTGGGATTGGGATGATAATTAGTAGTATGCTCGGAAATTGTGTAAAAGATGGACCATTAATAATAAGTATTATTTCAGAGTACTTACAGGTAAAAGACGCATTTTCTTTACCTTTTTCAGCGCCGTAGGATCACAATGATGGTGGCAGGATGGATTTCGGTGGCACCGTTCCTCTCTCTTCTCTCCTCTCATTCATTTCCGTCCACACATAGTCTTCCCTTGAAGTCATCTCAGAAACTCTCTTGAGGAATACTCGACTCTTTTCTTTACAAGTGTGAACTTCTTATTTTGCTTGGCTTGACGCCGCAATTATGTTGTTACCCTTGTTGGTCTATGACAGATGACTACACGAAACAGACTGAATGGTTTTTTTAGTCTCTCAAGATAAGCTTCTATTTTTCTCAAGCAGATGCTGAATTTACCAGTTCAGTTGCCCAAATGTTGCCATCATCTTGGAACAATGAGGCATCAAGACCGCTTTTTGATTGATTTTGCCTCGAAGCAATAGCAGCGAATGTGTTGAGCATAAATTAATGCTGCTTATTTACTTCCTTGACTTTGTTCTCTGCTTTTCGGTGAAAGCGCTTTTGCGGGTGGAGATCTAAAGGTTTTTTCTGTCCGAGATGCAAATCATTAATCACATGAGATTAGACTGGGGGATGGCAAATTTTCTTGTGCTCTGTAGTTTTTTTGTGTTGTCACGACCTTGGATTCTACCGACGAATAAAGACTTGAATACTAGATGGTCTAATTGCCGAGGTGGATAAGTAAGCAGGGGCGTACGAAGCCCGAGAGCTGGCTTGATTGTAGAGGATGCCAAAGGCAGGAAGTGACCTCGTTTTCGCTTAGTCCTTGCACTGGTTGACCTTGAGTCTTATTGGCACACTTAAAGTGCTCATACGCAGACTTAGTCAACCATGAAGGGTAAGCAGGGGTCAAGATAATCAAAACTTCTAGAAAATCGGACGATGGTTTTTTCTTCGGTTACTGGAATCCTCAAAAGGGGAGTTTGTACGCATATCCAATTCTAAAGTCTGTGATTTGCGTTCGCTCCCAATGTTTCTACGACCATGTTAGCTAAATCTCAAACATAAGCGATTTCTTCGATCATGGTTAAATGTGGGTCCACACCCTTCAAGTAATTACTGCCATTATTCGCGACTCATAACAAACGGGTTTGGAAAATGATAGCCTTTGATGAGAAATCACTGCTTTCTCATTGTGCCCTCTTAGGCATCAAGCTGTTAGATAGAATATGATTGACTTGCATGAAGTAACTTTGTATTGCCCGAGCTTAGAGCATAGATCTTTCAACATTTCCTTTGATAAGGCTCCTAAAAATTCAAATACATCATTACTCCTTGGCCCCCTCTCTCTACGTTTTTGAGCTGATTGATTTAGACGTTATTTTAGCGTGAGAAAGAATCAAATCCTGTCTCTAAAAAAAGAGCTGCCTCTCAGAAATGGAGCTGAGATTAGCCAGAAAATAACTTCTAACATTAAAATTTCTCCCACTTATGAAAAAATTGTCTCGCAAATTTACAAGGTGTAATCTCACAGACAATCATAAAGTTACGATTCCATGTCATTTCTTAAAATTGCTACTGAGTTATTTGAGGCAAAATGATTTTTACTGGTTCTTGATTGTGCCAACAGTTTACCCTAATCGTTAGTTGGCGTTTTGTATCCTTGATAGTAGTAAAGCCGTCATGATTGAATTTCATTCTTCAAGTAGTAAAGTGGTGAAACTCTAAGTTGTACTTCTATGCTTTAAAAAAATAAATTCTACTAGGCAAGTATTTAAAATTTTTCAACTGTCGAATTTTACGTTTAAGCTAAAAGAGTACCTAGAAACCTTTCTCCATTTCAGTCAAGGTGTATGGGGCATAGGGAGGAGCACATTGTTAACATAAACTTGAATGCATTTTAGCTTAATAAAACATTTATCAAGTGATCAAGTAACTGGAACTCGATGCGGACGCAAACTCAGGCTCCTACCTGACCCCAGCATTTTTCCATTAGCCATCGGCCAGGCTCGCAGTCGTACATACACATCGTGCCTCTGCCTACCCACACATGCACACCGGTCAATAAAGAATTCCTCACTAGTGTATTTTTTGTCATTTATCTTCTGAATAGACATGATCACTCTGTTTGACATTGTCTATCTGTATTTCTAGCTCCACTTCTGTAGGAACTTTAACTGAGAAGAACCTGAAAGGAATGAAGAAAATTATCAAAGGAATTATAGTTAAAAACGAGTGTTTCTGTGCCTGAGCATGGCTCTCGATGAGTTCTCAACTAGACTAATCAAAAGACAAAGACGGGTGGCTTTATTTGTCAAATGGTAGTCTGCAAATTTACGTGACCGCTGACTAAGAGCTGGACAAAAAAGTGGTAATTCTGCTTTCTCGCATTTTATTGGTCAATTTGTACGTGATACTGTCCTCTGGATATAAGTGAAATAGGAGCGCAGATTGTGAAGCCGTCTAAAATGTTCGACAATCTGGGCCAAAAATGACAAAAAAACTTCTCTGAAATCAGGACATGTGCAATTTTGGGGCTGGGATGGGGTCTACAAACAACACTAATAGTTATGAACTTCAAAGCATATATAGTCACTGCACAGGGCAGCAAGGATGACAAGCGTAACTGCATTTCAAGTGCTTCTTTTGTTAGGTCTATTTCTTAAACATGTAACGTCTCTTCTAATAAGTGCATAGCCAACTTCAATGCAGATGCCAATGATCATGAGCTACCCGGTTACCAAAAATAATAACGCCAACAATAAGGGTTCCAAAGATCTCCATTTTAACGACAAGAGTCAGTAAAAAATACCGGCACGTTTATTGTCCCCTTCTAACTATCTAGCCATGAATAACTTATGTGGAAGTCATCTAAGATCATAGTATGTAACGGTTGGAGGTAAGTGAATGGCGGTTATCACAATCTCTGGTTGTCGCTTTATCGTTTCTACCCCCTCCACCACCCATATCAGACCTCTGCATACGAACCATTGGTTCGGAAAAGATATTATGCATCGCTGAAACATGGTATATGAAAATTTGGAGTGAATAGATGCGTTTCCTGAGTCATGAGTTTGATCCAATCTGCCTTCTTATTACTAAACCGGTGTATTGAGAAAAAAAAACACGTGCCACATAACATACGGTAGGCGAGGTGTAAAGCTTAAAGGTATCAGTAGTATCTAGCGCAAATTTTTGATTGTCTAGACACTTCTAGGCCACTTTGACACTTTTGGTAGGTATTATTCTCCCTTCTTCTTATAGTTTTTGCAATCACATTTTTCGACCTAATATTCGCCATAGATTCCTTGAAGACCGTGGCAAATGTTGGCCCAAGTTCTTGGGCTGTTTAATATGCTGCTGATGTGCATAAATTCAATAAAGCTTTGTAGCTTCACCTATCTAATCCACCAAAACGCTAAAGCTTCGTGACCTCTTCCATTTCGACCATGAGTCACCTCATCAAATAATACACTTGGTTCTTGTAACGGTCAAAACAGTCGCCCAAATTAACCAAATCCAATGTGATTTGCAAGTGACTGGAGCCGCTTATATGTGATCTTAACCACCTTTTCCACAAAAGCAACTAGGACCTTTTCGTTTTTATTATCAGACGCTTCATTACTATCAATTCCATTATTGACATGATAATACTGGCATCTCACTACGTAAACTTGCAGTTGAACTGGAGTGCTCTAAATTGCCGTCAATCATTAGTGACGAAGCATCTGTGGTAAATCCTTTTTGTGTGAAATTATATGCAGCCATAAAGTGATGGTAAAAACAGTTGTTACCACCACGTTCAGTAGGGTTTGAGTGAGGTGATCTGTTGTTTTGTTTAACCTAGTGCTGAGCTACGCAAGAAATTCAGACTCTACAGTTTGGGTTTCTCTCTAAATGAGACTGTAGGCATTTCCACGCTGCCTTGACGCCAAGCGCTATAATAAAACTCAATCTGCCTGAAAGAGAGCACTTGTAGATGATTCAGGTATGTTTTTTTGCTGACTGACAGTAGGAAAAATAGATGGGGCTAGTTGCCAAAATGCTAAGCGTATATTGACGTCGATTTCGATGGACAAAGGAGTGCTTATTCACCAGCCATATGCTTTAAAAGTTCCAAGTTTTAAGATATATTTAGACTCTTCGAGCTTTTATTTATTAAACTCCTCCTAGATACCTCTTTGATCTTTCAAAATATGTATAACTAAAATATAGCAATCTTTTAATTTATGCACTAAAGGTAAAAAAGCAATTTTTGACTCAAACTGTTATTAAACTTTGAACACATTTTCTTTTCTCTGACCTATTCAGATTTAATACCAAAGGGAAGAGTAACTTGTTGCGATATCTTGAGTCTTCAAAAGCAGCCAAAAAGCTATCATTGGGGCCTGAAGATTAAGTTGAAAGTGGAAGTATATTTTTTTGCTCAGGCTGAAGTGATCACCTAGAGAAATATGGTCACACAAAAAATCAGATCATTACATTATGGTGTTAAAATGAAGATGCGGCACTCAAACAGCTATTTGGTGAATGTTACTGAATGCCAACCACACAGTCCACTAAATTTAAACTTTCTTGATAAAGTGGTAGGCAATGTAAAAACATATGCATATCAAATAAACACGACATGAATCGAATGGAGCTGGCATTCTCAAATTCTTGTAGACTAGGTTCTTTTTGGTTGGCTCTGCATATCAGTGTATTCTCCATTCTCATGAACTTTTGGGGCAGCATATTAAATGTATGAGGAAAAATAGCCTCCACAATTGTCCACCTATGATTACAAAATAATGCTAGACAATATGGATTGAGTATTATTCGGAAAATTATATATACGTGACTGTTTTTGCAGAGTAATCACGTATTTGATACTGGTTTTTTATTTATTGACAGTTCAATTTTTCAATTATTTTACTTCTGACTAAGAAATTGCTCTGTCTAGCTCAAGCCGTGGTAACGTTTTTTGAAAGTCATAATGGCCGGCCCAACCTTTGAGATTGTTTTAAATAAATAAACAAATTAGAAATGTGATTTTAACAAAAGGTAGCATTTTAGCCACTTAGCCATCGACAAAATAAGTATTTCTTTAAGTGCTTGAAGACGTCTGCGGACAGTAGCTTTGGTATCATTTATACTCGAAAGGAGAGCACAAAATGTGTAGCATATTATTATAATAATGTTTCGTGTTGCATAAAGAGATGATGCACAATGTGGATTTTTTGATAGATTTCACCGATAAATAAAGTGAATGAGGTATCGCACTGTTATCGTTATTTTACTAAAAGGGCTTTAAGCACACTATTCCTCGCCTTAGTCTTGAGCCTTTTCAGCAGAGGTTTCTTGCGCTTGTTATGCCGTTTCTTGCCAAACAAATTAAATTTATGCGTAGCCTCTTCATGTCTTTTGCGGAAACTTCTATGGAACAGACGATCAGTCAGGCTCCCGCTGTTTTCTCGTTTGCTTCTGTGGAGCAAACCTGCTTGGGTGGTAGTTGTGACTGCCAACAGAAGAAAACAAAGAAGACAGAGGCTAAGCAGAGTGGTTCTCATTCTTTTCTCACTGCAGCTGAGAAGACGTAAAATGGCACATCAAGTTAACTTAAAACAATTACAAGCTCATATTCCTACTGGTGATGTCAATTTTTTTGTCGAGTTATGCCCAATCGTCTCGCATTCTTCGACCAATCGCAGGGCAGTAACAATGCTGTTTCCGTTGCACATCTCAGAGACGTCAATTTAGGCCGGTTATTTTACAAATTTTTAAGTTCTTTTCCCAATCATTAAACTGTTTATTTGGACATGCGATAACTTTGAATTCAGTCTGTTATTTAGTAACAACTTATTCATGTCGATCCAATCCCTTAAATTTAGAAGTTGCATAACCTTCTTTCTCGAAAAGCTTTATAACGCAAATAACTTGTGGTTTGGGGGATGAGTAAAAAGGGATTCTTTTCGAGTTAAACCAAACTTTAATGACTGGTGTAAGAAGAGCGGTAAGATTTTGCCACTGCAGTGTGGAGTGGAATGGGTTAGCTTTAAAGTACTTAAGAAAAAGCCTGTCAACCCTTTCCTTTCCTTTATCGAGATACTTCTCTGTTTAAAAAGAAAACGATATATTAGAGAAAAGTCAAGTCTGATTGTAAAGTCTCAATAATTACTGTTTTTATAAGGCATCCACGTTTCTTAATACTTTGTAATGGACCAAACCGGTTTAAAGTAGCGTAATCTCGTCCAAATAAACGGTACATAAAGACGCCACTTTTAAAAGAATGGAAAAATGCTTTCAGTCTGGGAAATCTAGTTTGAAATTAACTAATGTGCGGTGAATGAAATTTAGCGTTTTGAGTCTTTGCTGGAGTCGTGACAAATCAAAGTGGTATGAAAGACAATACTACTTAATAACTTGCGAGGAGACTGGGGATTTACAGCATGCTCCGAAGACATTACTCCGGTTTTGAAGTACAATCGAATCACTGCAGATATATTAGCTTCTCATCAGATGGGTTTTAATAGCTAAAACTAAAGAATTAATAAAGCACCATGATTTTGTAATTTTAGGATGATTTTTCAAGTAATCGTTAGCAACTCTTCTCCCACACTGCTGACGGTTTTATTTTTTTACTAGTGAGGGAAATTAAGCGGATGATTTGATTATAGCGGAGTCCCGTTTCATTGAAAAGGCTTAATATACGAAACATCAGTCAATCTGTTTAATGTGTAGTCAGCACGCTTTTAGGCTCAATCTTCTTAAATGTAAAATGTAAAAGAATGCCAATGATTCTATTTCTTCCTTAGCAGCATTCCTTGGGTTTGCTTTATGAAGGTTGAGACATCACGTCATCATTCGCCTGTTAGATCTCACTTCAGGTCTTCCGGACAAATTCTCCTCAAACGCATGCCAAACAACCGACCATAGCCCCAAATTCGTATAATCTCTGCACTGAAGGTTTACAATGAAATTTACATCCAAAATGACGGTAAAAAATAAATTGGAAGGTAATTGCGTATTCAAAATAAACCTAAACAAATTTGCAGCACTTAATAGACAAAGATTATTTTGTGGGAAAGTTCGAAATTGCTTTGGAATGCTGTTGATAATTCTCAATCAATTCAAGTGATGCAACACGAAGTCAAGCTGAGTACTTAAGGCATTTCACCATCACAGGCGCCTAGCTTAGATCTTCTCATAAATCGTATTTCCCTTCAAGTCCTATATGTGAGACCGAACTAGCTCTAGGGATGCATTTAGTAAAAACATGTGGTAGAAAAAGTAGTAGTTTTGTAACTTCACCAAGTTATTGGTGAGTCTGAGAAATTGTTGTTCTGTTCAAAAAAATGCTTTAAAGCATATTTAAATGCAATTCTCAGCACATCACGATTGAGAATGTATACGGATTATTTAATATTTGAGATGCAAATATTTTGCCGTACAGAGTGGCTGTTTTCTGTTTAATTTGGTCTGCTGCAAATGCGCTTTAAAGCGTAGCGAATTAGTCCAATTTCAATAAAACGATCAAATCACTTTAATAAATCAAACTACAAAACCTTTGGTCAATAAATAATGGCCAATTGTTAGGCTTCACTCGTTTATTATGCCTCCTGTATTCAACAGACATTTAGTTCTTTTCGTTCAATGCTTCTGTCAAATCCATAGGACTGAATTTTTAAGCAGAATTTAATGTGTGTCACTCAAAAAAGAAAAACACAAAAAACTTTACCAGTGGTGACACAGTAATGCTAAGCGATTAATGGGTTTTGGGATGAATTGTTGTATACTAGGAAAATAAGAACAACCCTGAGTCATTATGAGATGCAATGCGCCTCAAAGTAAGATTTATGAGACGAAGCTGTCAGTAAGTGTTGTTTTAAGCGCATAGGATTGGATTCTGCCGTACTCCTACCTAGAGTAAGTAATAGTCATGACTTTTTTACAAGTCATTGTTCGTCAACGTGTATGAGCAGGCGAGGAGGCGCTGCCTGTGTGTACTCGACGACCTAGCGACCAGTAGAAGCTACCGAAAACAAGAGGTGTTTTCGGCTTGCCAATTTATTGTATTTGGTTTTTCTTAAGCCAATAGTAAGTCGATCTGTACGCGACAGCTGCCAAGGCGGGTGAAGGAAGAAGTGTGAGGTTCTAGATTTGTCGGGAATTGGTCACCCAAATTAGAACTCATAGAAATTTTAATAAAGAATTTTTTTGGAGTTGTAGAAATAGGAGCTAAGTTATCCATCATCTACCAAGTCAATTAAAAAAGAGCATTATTAAATGATTTTCATGAAAATAGTTACTCAGTCTTTAGAGACTTTGAAGCAGAGTCCCACTGTTGCGTGTTTAAAATAATCTTGCAATCCACTTTCCTTGGTAACGTCACCTTCCATTTGGCCTTGAAGAGGGTCCAAAAAATTTTTGCATGTTTTTGAATGCACCGATGAATGTTAAACGGTAATTTAGCTTTAAAACAAACCATCTCTGAAGAAGTCAGGATTGATTTCATTTTTTGCAAATTCAGTACTTGACTACATTTGCCATTAACTAGGTTTTAAGAAAACTATTTATAGAAATTTTTCATCCTTTAAACTGTAACGGTCTGAGGTAGTAACAAGATATAACATCAAAAAAAACATTGCAACTCTCTAGAAGGCCTAAAAAGCCATAGGTTAGGCAAAGGGTCCTTGTAAAAAAGGGGGGAAAGTACAATTCATGGAGGTTGCTGTCCCTGGATAGCCAAATCAGCAGATAAAGAGAATATTAAACAACTAAAATCGGTGATATATTTGAGGTAGGTGCCTACTTATTTAGGTTAACAGCAATATATTTGCTAAAAGCAGACTCATCCTAGTGTTTTTGATAAGTCTGTGGGAAAATTCTACCAACGGTTACATGTTTAACCTTTAGCCATCCCATTCTACTCATCTCCCTTTCAAAGCGAATTGGTGAGTAGGTTTAAAAAGGGTGTTTAATTAAGAATACAACCCTTGTCTAAGTGACAAGCGGAAAGGTTGCACCACCGAACACTATTCCCTCCACCCCGCCCATATTTCTCAATGCATGCTGTTCTCTTCCAATTTATCCTTTTAATTCGGGTGTCTGAAACCTAAGATATAAAGGAAAACTAGCAAAATATCGTACTAATGGCACTTATTTAATTTCTACACTAATATACTTAATGTTTGTTTTATTTCCCTTCAAAAATTTCTGCCTTCTATTGGACGGAAGAAAGTCAGCATCAAATGCCTTGCGTTATAATTTTGTATTTTATAAGCTCTGTGCATAAGAAGAATATCTAGATCTATTGGCAGTTACTCTGTCTAGGTTAGTTTACTTTAGCCCAGTTTTGCGCGAGAGTCTCATACACAAAAATTCACTGCAAAAACTTTAAACATCGGGTACGCTGTTCCCCTGACTTACAAAGGCAGCAAAATCGTAATATTTGTGTAGTTCACCCTACTTTGAATGTGCAGGCTGCAAGAGAGCTAGTTGAATCGACATCGTAGGCATTCGCTGATTTGTTTTACTGCAAATCTAACCACTTGGACACTGTACATTCGGCCTAAGTAAGTAACCCTCTAAACCTTGGGTACTTTGTTATTAATTAATTAGAATGTACAATGTCATTCCCGACTTGATGCTGACTTTGTTGTGTCTTTTTAACTCGTCTTAAGACTTGACTCCTTTAAAGTCCAAATGTACGTAGTCAAACTGGTTACGGAGTTGTCAGATTAATTGGTGTGTACTTGATTAACCTAAAATCAGTATTTTTAACCTTGAGCGTCAAAGAATGGATGTTAACAAAAGTTGGTCACAATGCAAATGACTTCTTAAGTTCCTTTACGATACAGAAAATGGGCCAGAGTAACTTAACAGATGTATGCATTTGCAACATGCTGAGTTAGCATTCATGCTTCTGAGGTTCTTGAATATGATGGGTGCATAACCTTCGTGTCAAATTTAGACGTTTATCCATCCTTCGAATTAGGTTGCAGGTGAACCACGTAAAGCTCGTTCGGTAATTCGAGGACTCTTTGCATACTCCTCCTCATTCCCTCCCTCCCATCTTTCGACCAAAATAGAAGAATTCTCAACCTAGCATCCATCCTCCCTAAACAATGACGATGTGCACCAAAGTATTGCAGCGATCTGCAAAACCAGTCTCTGAGGTTAACCCGACATTTATAGTGACTGAAACAAATTCTAGAAAACAGCAAGTAAGATCTGTTGTGTCTATTAAAGCCACGAGTAACGCCGAAGGTTAAAATCTGCTATAATCAAGCCGCTTTGTAAATGAATATGGATTTGTCAAAAAAATCACTTGATACGTTTGACCATTTTCATCAGTTCCACTTATAGAATATGCTATTTTGTTTCACCCATTTTTCGCACTCATGTTTCGTGAAAAAATTTAACAGATTGTCGTTAGTATTTTTACTGACACGAAAGCAGCAAAATGACCTCTTAGAAGGGAAAGGGGGAGTTTGAGAAGAGAGTAAGCGCCGTACAATCTGGTTTATGCAAAACAATTAAAAATAAAGGATTTATGCCATCAGCTAAATTTTCGTGAGTAAGGCTGCTGCGTGAAGGTGATCGCATGCCTTCATAACGTTCTTTTAAATGATTCATGACACAAGTAAATTTTGCTTCAGTGAGACTAACCCAATAGCTTATGCCTCTTGCTTGGCATTGACTTCAAGTTTATGTAGAAAAAAATGCCGTGAATGTTAAAATTAACAGGAAAGCAGGCAATAAATGAAGAAAACTTTGCAAAACATAGAGTTATTTTGAAAGTTGCGTCATAAACTAGGCATTTTTCCTAGAACATTAATTACCAGATCATTATTACTGGCATTCGAGTAAAGTTAGTTAGTAATCAGTAATAACAACTACGACATTTATGCTTAAAAATAGTATTAGCATCTTGTTTTTCCCAAATATATGATGTCAGACTTAAAAAAAGTTAGATTTTTCTGAACTTATTTATAATAGAGACAAAAAAGAAAATAAATGACTGCTAAAAATTGAAAATGCACTCCTTATTTTTTTTTAAGGCATGGCAGCAATGGCTAAAGTTTTGTTTGCACGTGTTGTACATAAGAATTGGGACCACGACTTAACTAAATTGAAGTAGGGGCGAGTAACTCATATTTTGTATGTTCCGACAATTATTACTTCCTATAATACAAATTTGATTGATAAACTAAAAGAGGGTATAAAACAATTTAGGTAAACGATGAAATGAATTGTTAGTCAAGAAGAAAAGTTCCATTAATAAAACGATTCATTGATGATTTGCAGAAATAAAAAAAAATCATGCAACCCAAGCAAACACTTAAGGCATGTTGTTTTCCAACGTCAGTGCCACACATTTGCTACACTTTACGAGTTGCCATATTGTGCAGATAAGTCTTCTTAAACTACTTGTTTTGCTTAGACCGCTTTTTGGCCCTTTTCTTTTATTGTTGTCCTTTTTCATATTTTCGCATTTGCCTTTACTTTTTCGTCCATTCAACTTTACAGCCTTCCAAACCTCCCTTTGATCTGTTAGAATTTCTATCTTAAATTAAATTCTCTTTCAATCATCCTGTGTCAGGATCGATGAAAGCCTTGAATTTAGTTTGGTCGTTGGAATCCCTCTTGGATTCCGTTGAAGAAATAACCGTCACTATTTGGAAGGCAAAAATGCGCCTGAATCATGCCAGCGAGCGGAAGTACAATGGAGGCAACTTGAGTTCCTGCGTAACCATAACGAAGAGATAAACTAACAATCAAAGTATCGCATAATATCACAGAGCCTCAGTTTCATGTAACGAGGAGAAGTTTATTTCTGAGGCCAACCACAAAGAAAAAAACAAAATTCCCACTTAAAGTGGCAAACACGCTTTCTTGAATATGCCGTTTAGGTGACATGCGGTCAGAATTCCCCACCTTCGAGGCCTAGCGAAAGTCATCCATTCCCAAAGCGAAGCCGAATACTAAATCCCTCCATAAAGTTGTAATAATTTGTAAACTTCCTCCACACCTCCTTTCCCTCCTTCCTCTAATGCATATCGCTTATTCAAGGGTTTAGAAATGGGAGTAGAAGGAAAAAAGGGCAAAAATGTACAGACAAGGGAATTAGGGTACCTATTAATAGTCATCGAAAATGTGGCTAAAATGAAGTATTTACCTTCAGAAAATACAAGAAAAATCAAATAATTTGATTTTTTTCCAAAATTTGCTTTTCATATTCTCGAAAAGTGACTTTTATTCCTCCATCATCTATTCATCCGTACTCACTCTTTGGAGAGAAGTGATAGTCCTCTATTACCCTACTGCCTATGGCCCGAATTCCACTTTTCTCCTCATCTTCAGGTTCGTGCCCATCAAGGTGGGGAGTCCATCTTACATACTCTAGTTCTACCGGAGATAAGACCAATAGATAATTTTGTAAAAAAAATAAATGCATTTGATAATTGAGCATATTAATAAAGGATTTACAGCAATTACCGAAATTGTATTTAAGTGTTGACTGTGACTTCGCCGAGCAGAAAAATGGGATTGGTAGCATATTGTTTGTTCCGACAGTTAGTGCTTCTTGCAACACAACTCAGGTAGAGAAACTTAAGGGTAAGGCCAAACGATTGATACAAAAAATGAATGAATCGTTAGGTCAAAAGAAAGCTCTATTAATGAAATGATTTATTAGTAATTTGAGAAGAGGCAAGTTAAATGGAGAATTGCAAAATAAATCGGTTTAATCTTAGCAAACACTTTAAATATGTTGATGTCCAATGCCGGTGCCTCTCACATTTGTTAAGCTTTTACAGTACCATTGGACTCGGCGTCACCTTGGTTTTCTTTGACTTCTTCTTGCCTTTTTTACTCTTCTTGTGCTTCCCCTTCCTTTTCTTCTTCTTGTCATATCCGCACCCTTCCGCATAGTTCCTTGGCCTGTCGTAACTTTGCCTTCCACCCCACGGTCCAGTGTCTGTACCAGCGTCAGCGTAGACTATGTCCTTGGTGTACCTCCTTGATTCTGCAAAGGAAAGCATTGCCACTAAAAGGTAGGCAAGAATGCCGAGGGTCAGAAGGGAGAGTCGCATGATGGATCAGCGTAACTGACACAGAAGAAGCACTCATGGCTACTTAAATTTATTCTCTCCCAAATTCAAGTTTGAATTTCTATTGGTGCATAATGGTATTTTATGACTATTAGGAAAGATTCATTGGAGATTCGCTTACTGAGCTTGATCATGATAATAAAAGTGCTACAAGAGTTGTTGACATTCGATGTGATGAATGGATGGATGGAATTAAATTTTATTGAGGTTTTCTCTCATATTACTTTTTATGCACCTTACTGTAATAAGATTTACAAATTTAAGGAAAGTGGGATATTTAGAGAACTTTTCGTTTCCCATTAAAGCACGTAAATAAGGAGTTTTACATTTCCTACACTTTTCCAAAGTTTGGCACAACCTCGACAGCTTGACCTAGCTAAATTGCGCTGGGAGACTCCAAATGTAGCACCAGCTTATATCCGAAAATTGACCCGTAAGTAACTGAAAAACACCCTAGCTGAGTTTTTGCACTTGCGTCTCTTTAAAAAGAGGTAGTGTAGTGTGCCGACTCTGCAGCGGTGCTATTACTACACTGTACTACTTCCAAATGCGCACAAATTGGGGAGGTCATTGATATGGGACAAAAGTCCTGTTTCTGTGCTGAGGTACAAACCAAGGAGACTAAAGCGTTAGAGTAGTCAAACGGGAACATTGATTCCTCATATCAGCATATCGAAGGTCACACTTTATTCGCATAGCTCACTTTATTTTTTCGCGGCAAGAAATCATCAACGGTTAACGTAGATATTTAAAATATCTTAAATGTCAGAAGCCTCTCAGTCCTTTTTTATGTCAGTAGTACGTATTTAGCCTAGCTACTGCGATATCTAGTGTCTTCAGGCATGACTTGAGGTACTACAGACATATTTGTACCACTACTTGCCGACGTACAAAAGGGCTAAGAGGTTACTCTTTTGGTATGGAGACAATGCCGTCGTGCGTGAGTGCGCTGATGGAGAGAAAGTGACCGCGTAACCAAAACGAAGAGTTGAACTTGCAACCAGAGTATTGCATAATATCGCAGCACAATAAGATAATGTTTTATATTGAAGCTAGACCTGCAATATGCATGTTTTAGGTAATAAGTGGTCAGAATACACCAACCCAGTGTGTGGACCGACGTGAGTCAATTCCATGGCCTTGCCGAACAGTAAGTCCTTAAAAGGCTTTATAATTTAGAAGCCCTTCCCCCTCTCCTATGCTACGAAGGTTGAGATGATTTTCTCTAACTACTCTTTTCCTTTTTAAGAATTGTAATGATTTTAGCTAAAGGCTGCAGAAAACTAGCCGAATTTCTTTAACAGCACTAGCTTTGTCTTCTTTTGCGTACCCTACCTTAAAAATTCGTTTTTCGGCGTTTAAAATGCGACTTAATCTTCTTTCTTCGTCTATTCTACCTACATTCCTCCCCGAAGAGAAATAAGAGTCCTCTTTTACCCTGCAAACTTTGGCCGAATTCCTCTCTTCCTTGCCACTGTCATTTTGGTGCTCACTAAGGCAAAATTTTGACTTATTCTTTAGTTCTGCCAGGGAGATCACCGTCAATAAAAGAAGGCAAAGAGTTTTTAGAGTAAGGCTCTACTGGTACACTGAGGGTCTTCTCGAATTTCTTTAAATGGTCATGGATATATCCTTTGGTCTTTTAAGAAGGCTTGCAGAATAATATTCGCAGGATGGATGGATAAGAATAAAGTCAGCTGATTTAATTAGCAAGTCAGCTTGTCACGACCATTGTGTTTGAAAGACAAAAACGTTCCTAAGTTTAGTTTGATTATCCTAGAAACGCAACTTACGGTCTCGAAGTTGCATTCTTTAGCCAGATAATTTTATACAAATTGACTAATCAGGATCTATCATTGAAAAATTGAAGACCATTTCATTTAAAAGTTGCTAAAATTTGTATCGATAGAATTCCTTTTTCCTTGAGGAGGTTAAAGTAGTCCCTTTTTCCAAAGGCGCATGCAAGGTAAACTTACCAATCGGGAACGAGGATTAGCCGAATTAAAAAACATATGCTTTTGGGGATTTTTTGGTTAACTTTTTATAACTCACTGAATCCACTCTCTAACATACCTCCTTTTCAGCCATGCCTTTTCAACGATCTTCGCCACTCAGGTTGCCGAACTTTCACTGGTGCACTTGGAGGTTATGTAAAAAAACGGAGTCTTCTCATAACCCAGGATACCTTTTACTAAATATACTTATGATTGAAATCTTGATAGCATTCTTCAGTTGGTAAATACACATTCGCTAAAGTGTTGGCGTAGGTGTTGAGAAAGAGAGAGAGGCAAAATGACTCGCGTTTCTTTGCTTTTAAATGTTCGACGTTCCTAAAAGTAGCTGATCAAATAGTACGTGGAAAGTATGCTCAGCTGCACTGTGAAAGTCCCTCATGACCTTGATCGCGAGAAACCCAGTGACATCACGCAAGGACTCGCTGGATGAAATAGGAATTCATTTCTTCACATTTGTCATGATCCAAGCCTCGATGGCTAGAGCCAAATGAGGGACATCCTTAATTATGAGTCACAATATTAGCGTTTATCTGTCCTCGCACGCACTGTGGTGATTTTTATTGCATAGAAGTTTGAAAGAAGATCTCAGGCTCATTTACTAGCTTTAACAAGGACGGCTCTTAGATAAAAGGTACAAAAGATAAATTTTGAAATAACCTCTTTAGACAATACTAAGGAATGTACAAAACTAGCTCGAAAAAAAGGCTTGTAAATGCTCTCAAATTGAACAAACGCCCCTATTGACACCATTGGGGACGCCGGAAATCCCAGGACAAATAAAACTCCTGACCAGCTTTCCAGTAGTCTCCACTTTCGTGCCTAAATTCTCGAACAACCCATTCTCGAGAGCCGTGTTTTCGCCCAGGCCCCTGTGATTGGCTAACGTCATTCTTAGCTCCACTTCAAGTGGGCCAATAAGCGTCCTAGGTCCGAGGTTCAAGCATTAACTACAGCTGTACATGACTAAGACAACAGAGTGACTCAGACGCGGACACGGTCTCCGACTGCGGGATTCTGCCTTCAGTGGTCTCCGCTACCAGCCTTCAGGCTCGTACACTCACTGCCGCACCTCTCAGCTTACCCATGTATCTTGGTCCAAAATTGCACTCATCATGCCTGCACGGTTGGAAGTTGGATGGAATCCGGGACCCAGTGACGCATGCACCTGGTTATGACATCTGGCGTCTCAGTTTATTTACAGACACATTTTTGCCGTAAAGGTTATTTTAATTTAAGGTAAATCTGGCTTGAATGTCGCAAAACTTTTTATTCTTTTCTTTATTTTAAACGAGTTTGTACTCTGCTTTGTTAAAGGTTATTTAGATTTTCCCCCTATCCACCGAATAAGAAGCGAATAGGCCTAAATGCAAACGGAAATTCTCAAATAGACCCACTTATAGCTGTCAATCCAGCATACAATTTTTACTACAATCCATAGAAGGTGTAATGCTTTTGGGAGCTCCTTTATGTGCCCTGTTGAGAGCCATCAACTTGTGCATGGCATGAGCGCACTTAAGTTACCTTCCCTCCTAATGAGGTATACTTCACACCCATGTGAAGCTGCAAACTCATGACTCCTTTTTTGTCCCCCTTTAAAAAGGTAGCTTGAGGTAGGAGGCACGCTTTTTACTTGACGGTTTGGATGAGGACAGCTTTCACGATGTGCTTAGAGGGTATATCGTTGTAAAATGGCCCACCTAGGAGCAATGAATGGGTGTACCTCGATTCAAACTTCTATTTTCTCCTCTTTTGAAAGTCCTAACTTCATGTTATTCAACTTTTCTCAAGTGGGAATAAGCATCATTTCCTAAGCACTTTGATTACAGATAAACAAATTCATAATTCGTTTTTTGTCCCGTTTTTACAGTATTGTGCAGGAGGTAGTGCCCGCGTGATTTTTGTGTTTATCACCGAACAAGTGGTGAGAAACCTTTTCAAATCGCGTAATATGGTGTATGAGGCCAAGATGGATCTTTGACATAAATAATTCGAAGGCGTTGAAAGGTCTCAAGAGAAATCCTTGGAAGTGGTGATCATGGTGAGTGATTGTGCGTTTCCGCAAACGTGAATATTCACCACTTAATGCTACTTAATTAAGTAGTCGGTACGCCACCTCACAAAACTGTCGAAGAGTATTCTGTAAAATACTAAATTATGCGTTGAATCTTCTAAGCATTTCTAATAACCTCAATGGTTAATTGCTCTAAATGTTGGCATACACCTTTTAGGCTGCAAGCGGGTGGGTAAGACCAACCTTGTGGATGTAAGATCGTCCTCGGTTTAATCCACTCTAATCTCTGTAAGACTTGGATCATTTTTTCGCTCCACTGTATTCTGCCTTTTCCTAAGCTCTTATCTTAATTTTTGGGTCTGGATCCAGAGGTGGGAGGGAGGTGTTGCACGTGTAGGCAAATAGTGGTGTTAATACAATGTACACTGCTCTGGAACTTCAAGACGCAAATCCAGGTTTTGCTAACACCACTTTTATTTTCCTCCCTCTGCAGCATTCACTTAATGTAACGCACTCCTTTTTAGGGTAACACATATGACGAAGTTTTGGATGTTCCAGGCTCATAAAATGCACCCGCATTATAGGCAACTCAAAAATCTAGGTCGACAGGTCCAAAAGACTTTAGGCACCGTAAAATTCATGCACTCAATTTCTGCATAATTTTATTGCTACTTAAAAATCCACGTAATCATTTTGTTATAAGGTGGTGTTTTTGCGTGTTAGTTTGAATCCTCTCGAGTTTGCGTCCAGATTACGGCATATGCCAGTGATTTGTTAAAAGTATCGCACACAGACAGAAATAAGTAAGCAGGGTGGTACCGCCTGCGCACTGAATAATAAGGAAGTCAAGGAGACACGGTGGTCCCCATTCTCGCGAATTAAGGCGATTTTAACCTTGAACTTGTGGTGAGCATTAGCTTGATTAAAGTACACCCATGCATCGTGTCCGCTGGTCAGTAGAGATGACGTGATAACTCGGTGTTCCAGAATGTCCGAAAAGGGGAACCTTTTGGAAATTCGAGGCATGTAACCAATTGCCTAAATGTTTTCAAATGACAAAATTTTCGTGAAAGAAGGCATGAAGACACAATCAATTTGTCAAGATTTGGGCTGTTAATTTTGGAGGCGAAGTCTTTCAACACTTCTCCCGTTTTTTGTTCCAACTTAACTCAACTTTCAACTCTAATGGTTTGAACATTACTTGCTGTAGAGCATTCCAGAAAGATGGTTCAACAAAAGCTTCAGGTGCGGTGCACTCTAGAACTAATAGAGGTATAAATTACCATATCCCGTAGTTTGTTTCAAAGCTGTAACCATGGCATTGTTATACACCATTGTAGCAATCAGCAAAATATATACCTAAACACGCCCCAATGTTCCGTTAGCAATCGGGTAACCTTGTAAAAAAACTCCATTAAGTTTTTGCTAACTACTGACATCAATTTAAGCGACAAGTCGCTGTAATTATAAATCCAGGAAAAATCTCATGTAGGCGCGTTTTGATGCATCCTTCTCTGAGCTCCTCGAAAGCATCAGTGCAGGAGCTATAAAGTAAGCATTTTTGTCATGTACTCTATCTTATAGTAAGCAAAAATGAAGTGTTATTTTATTTGACTGTTTTTCCTGAAGTATATATCAGTCTTAAATACTTCCACAATTTATTTAGAAATTTTGAGGCCAAATTGAACTGGCCTGACGACATTTGTACAAATGCAAGTGACCCCGCAGTAATTATCTTCGTGTTTAATATCAACTGCGCTTTTAATCACTGTAACCTGTAATTCTTCCTCTTTTCTGCCTTCTTTTTGTGTGATAACTAAAAGTTTTCTAGCCTTGTAAAAAAACCTTTAAACAAAAACCATTTTTTGGTGAAGGGAAACTCCTCCATATATTATTTGGCAAGTAATAAATGCCTATTAGCAGTGGAGTCTTCCTTCTCTCTTTTACTACCTTTTTACAACCAAAAACAAACTTAAAACGTGAATTTATTGAAGTTGAAAAGTTAATCTTTGCCAGTTTTGTGTGATCCACAGCATTACCTCTTTTCTCTAGCAGATGCAATTTGCACCGCTTATCTTCCACTTTAAAGATAAAATTTTGTTACGGGTTAAACATACATTTGGTACAAAGAGCAGTAGGTTAAATTTAAATACGTAAGGACGGTAACTTTTCCTTTAATTTTTCAATTTTGTAACTTATTAACTGGGGTGATAGTGACAGCTATAAGGGTGCAAGTGAATGAGCTATTCTTGGCATTGACGCCAACTTATCAATTAAGTGTCTTGTATGAATTTGTAAATTCCTTCCCTTGATTCGACCTTAAACTGCATGAAATAAGTTGATTTTGGAGGAAAAGACAATTCGCTTAAGGAGAATCACTGCCTCATCTAGTAGGTTTTACTCACTTTTAGGTCACGATGAAGTAGCGGTCCAGCGGGTGTTCCCAGTCGTCGTCGCCTCATTTTCGCCTCATCCTTTAGTGCTTTGCGATTTGCAGCCATCACGACACCGAGTCCAGGGGACTTGAAGATGCACAAGAGTGTTGAAGATCATATGGGAAATGGGGGAGGCCGAAGTAGTCAAAGTCTCGCAGTGCCAGGTGAGATAATGCTAGGTATCTATCTATTTATCTCTAACATGCTGCTTTTCCACGACCTTATGACTACGCTACCTGCAACCTAGTAACTCTTCTACTTGTCTTTTTTTGGATTAATGTGCATCTTGGCTAAAATGGATGGATTTAAATGGACTACTTATAAAATAGATCCCAGTTTTTTGATATCACGTCTATTTGTTTGTATGATTTTCCCACTACATACTAAGCCAAGAATTGCCAATTTCTTAAAAAAAACCAACATGTTTAGAGGCGAAAATCACAAAACTTCTATGCAAAATGAAAATATGAATAAAAATACCGGGTGTTAATACTAATTTTGGACTTTTTTGTACAGAATGATTAGTAGTTTGGTCTTTTTAACCTTGCACATACCTTGCCACAGTTATGTAAGTTAAAGCTGACACCATATACGCATTTATTAATGTAGCCTCGGTAGCACCCACTACTGAAAAATTTTCAGCAACCTTCGGTAGATTGTCAGACGCTTTTGACAAGAATACAGGTCGATAACTCATTCATGGTATATTCAAAGGCTGGCTTGTACCCACTTGTGCCATTAACTTAACAAACCACATGATGAGTTAAAGTCCCCTCTGCTTAGCAGAATTGAGTGATTCAAAGGGCAATATCTTTCTGCATACTTTTTACGCCATTTCGGTAATACTTTAAATAAAAAGTTGTTAAAGTTTTAAGCCAACTTCTTATCAAATAGCTGTAATTTATTGAGAACACATAAAAACCACTTCGTCATACTTTTCCTCCATACCATGGAAGAATAACAGTTAAGTACGCCTCATTGTCGAAATTATGCTTCTTTGTCGCCATAAACTAACCAAGGAAGGAAAGAAGCAAATTTGCATGGCCATTTCTGTGAAAAAACTATACCGAGAAACCACCTAGTAGCTGATTAAATCTGAGCAATTCAAGCTTTACAAAAGTGGAGAGTGATTATCATTCTATACAAGTGTCAATTAATTTGGTGGCTAAGATAAGTACATGACCAAGGTTGTCGCTGTGTTGCAGACACTGTGTTAACATAATTTGATCTACCGTTTTATCGTCCCTGCAATCTGGTTGGTGCACAGTGATCTGGCATACCATTTGGCAATACCTATCGACCAATCAGAAGACAAGCATCTCAAGTTCATATTCGTTGATGTAGGTAGTGACATATTCAAGTTTTTCGAAATGAGAGGACCAACGCTCTTTCTTTTCTGTCTACTGCTTGTTTTGTTGGCCGTTTCGACAAGCGGATCTCGATATGTTCACCATCGAAAGCATAACTCGCTTGGAGTTAGGAACCATCACGGAAAGGGTTATTTGTATAGACATCATGGTCGAGGACCTGAACCTTACCTTGTTCGAAGGAACGCAGATGACAGTAGCCTGAGCAGTCATTTGCAGTACCTGCAAGATACTGCAGGCTCGGACGTGGATCGGACCAAGGCGCAGCAATTGGCGAAACAAAGAAGCCAAAGACGTAGGCGATACAACTGAAGAAACAAAGCTCCTCAACTGCTAGTTAGAGTGCATTCATTTTACCTGAGGTTTGGAGGCCTTTATCTCCATTAACAGACTCTCCTACTGATTATATGGCTATTCATTTATTGGTTGTTGTAAATTCTTTCAGGTCTGTTAAAAGCTCTACCATAATTGGTGCTTATTTGAACTTGTTTTTTGTTTGTCCTTGTTTCTTTTTATTCATATTTGTGGTTTCTGTTTTGATCTTTCAAAAATGCCAGAAAGTTACCTGAATCTTCCACAAAGGGATGTAGTAAAAATCAACAGGTATTCTCCAGGGTTACTCTATAAAATAGAGGGTATAAAACATCTCTTCTGGTTAAAAAATAATCTAAATAATTTAAGTACAAAGCGGCATTTTCAGAGGCTATTTATGCTACTGGTGTCACGTCTCTTCTTTACGTCAATACCAACACATTTCCAAATTTATGTAATATTTTGACAGCTTGTTTAACTGTGGATGATTATGCTGGCACTTAAATCTCCGCAGACTGTAATTTCAATAGGTAGAATCGCCTTTAGGCCGAGTCAGTGGCGTATTTTCTGTCATGAATCCGTGACTTCTTAATACTTCAGGAAAGACTAAGAGACTACATTAGTAGTAGTGTCAATCAAACCCGATCCTGATGGGCCACAACCCTAACTTCTATTATCGAATGCTCTGCGATAAAGTGATAGAGAAAGGACATCTGTTGCTGAAGGGGAATCTGTAAATACCCAAGATTTTTTTTAAATTTACGTTGCTGACGTCTGAAACTACCTTAATCCCGTGTTTCGTGGTAATGCTATTAACGATCGAAGCAACACTAGTCGTAAACCATCCAAACAAGTTCATCACGGAGCTGTCTACAGCATTTAGATGGAAATCGTCAACTGAGTGAGCACGTGGTAGGCTGTAGGCTGGAGAAAAATCGCAATAGATATGATTAGGCAGCACTAAAGTGAGAACAAACTAGCATGGATGAATAGGCGCAAAATATCATCTTCATGAAACTTTTTAAAGCTTAGCTCTGCTTTTTCAGTCAGTGTTTTTACAAATAGAGGTTATATTACGGAATGGCCTTGTTTTTGAGTATCATCCGCTCTACAGCGGTATGAGGACGGCGCGTTACCGTTTTTCCTGATACAGTTCCTAAGCATAACAAAAAACCAGTTCCAATGGGACAGCCAAAATACACCAATGGTGTTGAATCCCAATGTCTTCTCAGCCGCACGTCAATTTTATAACCGACAGAGCTGGTCTGTGGGTGTTTTTTATAGCACCAACTAGGTGGTGATAGCCAACGCAGGAATTTGCTCAAAGGAGGCGCTGGAAATGACGCCCAAAAGAAGAGAGGGGCTATGCAATGCCTTAATAAATCGTTGATTATGCGGGCGCTTAAGCGTTCGCAGTCTGTTCTTCGGCTCGGTAGCATGACCTCCGTGTCAGAGCAGTGTCCTCTTAGCTCTTCTAAGCATCATTGATGTGTCCTCTGCCTTATTACTGTAGATTCTTATAACTGCAGGGAAGACTCTGGACGCAACATTTGTATAACTCATATAATATTTTAAAAGGACATTTTGATACCCCATGAAGATGTTTTCTGAAACACGTTTGCATTTTTTACTAAGAAATATTCTGATCCTCTTGTACAACGGCGCTTTTGCATCAAATTTTTCCCTTAATTCTCTACTGAATTTTATTGCTGGCTGGGAAACGGTTTCTCACTTCTGCGATTTTATCGTCACAAGATTTGCCGAGACCTTTACTAAGATAACACTGCTCTGATAGATATTAAAAATTGTTTGAATTGGTTGTTTCATATGCAAAAATTTCCGATTAGCCAATCAGGTTAATCCTTAATCAAACAAAAACAATTGTACACAAATTTTGTTGAGGTGTAAATCTGAAATTTTAAGCACCCTAGTCGAAACGCACGAAGAAAAAAAGATGCCCACTCTGCTTAATGATGGGATTCATTTTATTCTCCTATTTTTTCTTTTTAAAAGGGGCCACACTGAGGCCCTGAAATAGCTTAAAATCAAAGAAGTCCTTACAAGCCTGCTTATGACGCAACCATGCTTTTCGAAGGAAGAACAGTCAACAACCTTTCGTTACACAATCAACTTGTCCGCACACTAAGATGACAGACTGCATAGTCACTGAACTGTGGTCACGCAATGTGTCAGTCACCACTTGACGGCCCAACACACCACATGACACAGAAGCGCGTAAATTTATCTCGCGTTTTGATGGAAGAAGTGGTCCACAGCCACCGAAGGAAAGGTTTAGGTTGCATTTGGGTGCTGTACTTTCTGACTGTTTGAATTAAGTCCTCGAACCTGGCTGTGAATCCACTTATTATCTGTGCGATTTTATTCCCAAATCCTAAACGCCAAAATCTACTTATATCAACTCTATAAGCGGAGTTGGTATTTCTGGAGTCAAGCAGATCTAGGCAGTTTTACCTATGTCGCCTTCAAACTATGATGTTTAATTTAGATGATATACTTAGGCATCCTTAGCTCCGACTTGAACACCATTGAATTATCATTCGGTAACAGCACGCTCTTGATGAAGGAGGAGCATATAAGCTGGTCTTAAGCAGAAAAACTTTTGATAAATACCTGTGCATTAGTGGTAAAAAGATTCAGATGAAATATCGTGCTGGCCTACCGTGCCTCCGTGGTAAAGTGAGGCACCGAACTCATTACTGACCATGCAGCGTTTTCTATCAAGCTAGAGCTGTTAAAAACAATGCATATCACTATTGAACCATATTTTACTGGAAAAAAAGATGACAAAGCGTTTAGGTAAACGTTACTATCAAACCAATTGAAAAGCTGGTAAATATGGATGTTACTTTCAAGGTTTGGATAAGCTGTCAGATTTAAAAAATTGTCGGCATGAGAGGTTCACCGCTCTGTCTCTTCAGTCTCCTACTTCTACTTCTTGCCCTATCTGCAACTGGATGGCGACATCATCCAGACGCCGACTACTACTATGACTACTACCCAATCGGAAAGGCGAGACGCGGTCGTTCATTTGATTTAGACGCTTATGGGACACAAGGCAGATATTATGATTTCGACCAAGCATCGGATGATGAAAGCATTCAAAGCCACATGGACTATTTACGCAGTTTAGGAGGCGGGGAAGTAGATGGAGACATAGCACGCGAATTAGCAAGACAAAGAATTCGTCGTCGCCGTCGATACTACTGAAATTCAACCGTTGACATCGATTAACATCGTATTAGTTAAGCGTAGAAGTAGAATTTCAGTTTTATGTTTTATTTTATCGCCTCCTTCATTTCTGCCTAGTTTTTGAAGATAAAGTAAATACCTAATTTGCATCTGGCCCTTTTGTCTCCTTTTTATACGTATTTTGGCAATTTATGGCATTAAGCGATTAAAGGTGGTAGTCAACGCCTTCCAAGCTTGTCTTGCGATCGACAAAAAGGAAACGTATAGAAGCAAGCTCCAATAAATTTAGAGCCAATGCAAGCGCTGCTTCTTATCTGCAGCATCTACGCCATCTCGAAGGTGGAAGTTGAGCTCTTGAGAATGCGCAATTAAGCATGGATAAAACGGAAGAATTTTGAGACAGTTTCAAAGCAGCTAACTTTAAACCCTTTAAGAATTGATGTGCTGTTAAGCACAATTTCTAAGGCAAGATTATTTACAGTTCCCTAAATAGATTGGGCGGAAACAAATTTTATACACCTCTGGTCTAACTCCCTACTAGGGCAAATTTCACATATATCTTTTAACTCTAAATTAACTGTAATCACTTTTCTCTTCCCTCTATCTTCTGTTAATTGGAAAGTAGTTCTTGACCAATAAGAGGGCTTGAAGTATAGTAAGGCTCTTGTAAACTCTTGAAGCATCACAACCCAAATCTTGCACCATGAGAAGCTCAACCCTCCTTGTCTTTGGTCTTCTGCTCGTACTCCTTACCGTAGCAACCTCAGGATTGCGTCGTTCACGCTCTAGAAGTGACTATAAATTCTACTACCCTGAAGCTATCAGAAATAAGAATGAACATCTGCGCAAAAATAATGAACAACAGGGACGTGGTAGTGTCCATCATTTTGCTCAACAACCGCGACGAAACAGTGTCGACTATCACAAGGACTACATAAAGAACCATTATGGTAGCGCGGGAAGTCATGAAGTCGAGCAGAAATTGTTAAATGATAGAATAAAGAAAGGTAAAAAATACAATTGAACCTGAACCAGCCAAATACGCGCCAAACCGGATACATCTCGGTAGGATAACGTGTTGCTTTGCTTTGTGGAGCTGGTCATTTGTTCTCCCTCTTGCTTTTGTATTTTTCATTTATAAATATGGATAAAAATAATCCATCTTTTGAATCTACGTATGCCTTGCTTCCATCATAGCCTTTACTCAACTGTTGTTTTAATGTCTACTAACTGTGGCCTATATCAGTATTTTTGGAGTTAACGGCTCATTGGCGAGTCCATCTATGTCTCTCTAAGTACCACCTATTGAATTCAACAAGAACACATTTGAGATAGAATGTGGTCTTTGTAAAGAATAAACAAACTTATAAGCCTTACCCCTCTCTTTCCACCTATAATAAACCTTTGTCTCCATTTTTGATAAATAAACTTATTTATTTTTACTTTTGACTTAAGGATCCTATCCTTCATGCATTCCCACTCGGTCTGAATTGCCATCCACGATTTTATCAGCTTTTTCGTCGCGCCTTTAAAAAACTCTTGGAAGTTGATAATAGCTAATGACAAATAAAGCTTTGTCGTCCCTTTTAATCCCATTTATATGGTATAGATTATGTATACGGAGCTAATGATCGCTTTTTGTGGTTTTTTTTCTAAAAGAGATTTGCTTCTATAATACCTTGATTTTAAGGCAACCTTGTTTGAGCTATGCACAGACTTAATTTTCTGCCTTTTTGCATCGAGTGGGCAGTAGCATGGCCTTCCAGTGATGCCAATAGCCCTCTAACCCATCTAAAAGACTCCACTACATTTACATCCAACCTATCTTGATACATTTGGTAGGTTTAATGGGTGGTGGCTAGTAATTTTGACATGATGAAACTGTTTTATAAAAAGTCCGTCACTAAAAATTGCAAAGAATTTTACCCAATAGGGAGCCTAAAACCACCTACAAATCTTTTTGCTTGATCAACTAAACAGCATTTTTTTTATTCAGACCGTTGAACTTTTCTCTTAGAAACATCCCACAGGAAAAACTTTTGATACGAAACTTCCACTTACAAATGTATACCTAAATAATATGATGTTAAAGCTTAAAACTTTAAAAAGGTGAGTCTAAAATTTTAACTCTTTGATAAAAAATGGACTTTATGACTTAGACACGTGATCCTGATTTTGACAGTCTACTAAATCCCCTTGTTTTAACACTCAAAAAGTCCCAAAATAAATAGAGAAATCTGGGTAAAACGAAATTCTCAAAAGAAGAATTTAGCTCTCTTAGCTTGGAATTTCTCGATATCTATCAAATTAGTTCTTTTTCTTAATTTTAAATTTAAATTGAAAGGGAGTGAAGAGCAAGAGAGCGCGAGGGAGATGGAAAAGAATAACGCCATTTAACATTTACATCCCCTCTTCTCACCCACACCATTTGCCGAATGTCGAAGTCGGTATTCCTCTGGTTAAAAAGCCTATGTGACATTATCAATCACACTTTTGAAAGACGGGTTTGCAAAACACCTAAGTGTCAGATGGTACTCGAGATGAAAAGAGGAGCCTCTCGTTTATCATGACGTTTGGAGCACAGCCAACCGTAGAGAAGGACTTAATGTGTGCTTGTGCAAGCGAACTAGCAAGCGAGCAACCCTTGGAGTGAGCGGGTGAGTTAGCATGCGATTCACCTCACTCCGTATACACATCAGATAGAGTGAGATCGGATCAATGGCCCAAGAATGTGTATGCGTTTGTTTGTAACGAGAAGCGTGCACCACACAAGATCTTACCAGGAGGCACGCCCCAGAGGCTGATTCATCTGTAATGCTCGGTACAGTTCATCAAGTCACTTTTTCAGCTCAATGAGGACATAATATTTCCAAAATAAATATTTTTTACTTTAGAGCATTTTGCTTCAAACAACAGTTTGTTTGGCGCCACTTTTAAGTGGTCTTTTGTTGAATAAAAGTGTCTGCAAAATCTCCTTTCATTCAGTCAAATTACCATTTTATTATTTCAAAAATCCTTTTTTTGCATCCTATCTAATGACATTGTCTTTAGATTTGCCTTTTTAAGCTATAATGGCTGTTTAATTTTCCCGCAGATTGTTTATGCGAGCTGAGGTGGGTGGATTCGAGGCAATTCGTAATGGAATTTATTTTCTGACAAGTAGCAAAAATTTTCAGCTATTTATAAATATTGCACCTCTGGGAATGGAGATGGCAGAGAGAGGGATAAGTTGGTTGCCTACATTTCACCGAGATCAAATTTTGTGCTTATTTTTCATGGACAACAATTAGGAAATCTGGTAGTGTGCCTCTTTAATCGAAAATCTGTCATATTTATTCCAGAAAGGGAATAATTTACAGCGGGTCTACCCTCAAGTAAAGGAGGCAATCTGTCTTTTGGTAAATTTTTTAGGCGAACAACCCTGTATGGTGCACACACATGACTTATTACTCTCTGATGGCCAATGGTTGGCCAATTCTACATCTCTGCGATATTTTAGGCCAACTTTTAAGTTAACAATTTTGATTTAATGGTTGTGAGGGAGGAAGAGGACAGGAAGGCAATAAATGCAATTTGTTCGAAACTGAGGAACTTAACTGTAGAGCGAAACCCACAGGTCTTCTCTTCCCTGTTCCTAA